>NC_057812.1:26466467-26495979 GCF_018294505.1 Triticum aestivum
GGATGAACAGGAGCCCATGGAGGCTGGAGGAGGTCGACGGTGGAGATGAACAGTATACCGTGGTGTCCCGTTTTGCGGTACGCCACACCCCTCCCGGTAAACAGGACCCCCGTTTCGACCGTAGCGCTCCAACACAAGTCAGTTTCCTCCATTTTGCGGTACGCCACACCCCTCCCGATCAACAGGACCCCCGTTTCAACCGTAGGAGGTCCGTTTCCTCCGTTTTGCGGTATGCCACACCCTCCCGATCAACAGGACCCCCGTTTCGACCGTAGGAGGTCTGTTTCCTCCGTTTTGCGGTACGCCACACCCCTCCCGATGAACAGGATCCCGTTTCGAACGTGGCCGGTTGAACACAAGGCCGTTTCCTCCATTCTGTGGTACGCCAGGCCTCGTTTCCATCGCCTATTCCGTCCAAGCCCTCCCGATGAACACAACGCATTCCGTTGCCTCCCCATGAACACGACGCATTTCGTTGCCTCCCCATGAACATGACACATTCCGTTGCCTCCCCATGAACACGACGACGACGCTGTTTCTCCGTTCCGACCCAGCCTTGTACATGAGCCCTCGTCGTACGTATGCGCGAGTAGGCGTTCGAGACCCCACCCGTATGTACACATACGTGGCCGTATTTTCTTTCTTGCACCCTGACCGCTGTACGTACGTGTACATGCTATGTGCGCGCCTCTACTACGACACATGCGCGCCTCTACATCGACCAGTATATATGTACGTACACGTTCGCGACCAGAATGACAACTCTACGTACGCTTCGACCAGGTAGGTCCCGACTGTCAGGCACTTCCTTGCGTGCGAAGATGTAGCTGGTGGGTCCCAGCAGTCAAGGCACTACTAGGGAAAAGCCTATACACAGAATCTTACCAGCAGCGCGCTTTAAAATCAGGCGCTGCTGCTAAGTAGCAGTAGCGCGGGTTTTTAACCCTCGCTACTACTAAGTTGATAGAAGTAGCGCTGGTTTTTGACCCTCGCTACTACTAAGCGGTCTCTACCGTGCCCCCCGGGACATGCCATAGTAGTAGCACGGGTTTTTAACCCTGGCTACTACTAAGTTGATAGCAGTAGCGCTGGTTTTTACCCCTCGCTACTACTAAGCGGTCTCTACCGTGCCCCTGGGCCATGCCATAGTAGTAGCGAGGGTTATAAACCCGTGCTACTACTAAGTTTTTACCCCTTGCTACTACTGAGGGGCCTCAACCGTGCCCCTCCGGGACATGCCATAGTAGTAGCGAGGGGTAAAATCCCTCGCTACTACTAAAGGTCCCATTTTAAAACTCTACCCCCCCCCCTCGGTGGATCGCCTTTTCGGTATTGTAAAAAGCAATAGAAAATGATAAAAACTTCAAAAATTAAAATCATTCGAGATGTAATTATGTTACTACATATACTAGTTAGGAAAATTTAAAAACTTAAGTTTGGACATGTTTTGCAAAAAGTGTAGGGAAAATGTAAAACGGCTATAACTTTTGCATACGATGTTAGAAAAAAACGTATAATATATCAAAATGTTTCAAAAATTAAAATTGTATGGCCCAGGCCCGGGGGCTCCTGTCGGTGTACTAGAGTAGGGGTACCCTAGTATCCCGAACTTGTGCACGGGCAGTCGCAGCATCCCGCGGCAAGGCTTGCCGGGTGACCGCCAAGATCCTCCGTGGTTCCTTTGGAGCCATTCAAGAACAAAGTGTCCAAGTCAAGAAGACAAGACCCCGGCAAGAGGAGCTTGCCGGGAAGACCACTTAAGGCATTTCAAGGAACTTGCCGCGGTGCACCACGTGTTCCGGCAAGACCCGGTGAGCGACAAGCTCCCGGACGCGACAAGACAACGACCGCGGCAAGGCGCTTGCCGCGGCAAGCCACCTCTGCGCGCCCGCGCTCCAGCACATCCACCAACGTGTCGCTCTGGGGCCCTTCCAGGCGTATGTGGCGGAAGGCTGTGCAGCTAGGGACGTGCGGTGGCAAGCGGCGCTGACAAGATCACCATCGTGGCGAACGGTGGCGTCCCTGGCGGTCCCTTTTCGCACTGTTTAGGCGACACAGACGGGCATTTAAGACCCTTGTCCCCTGCCGTCAGGGTTAGGTATGATACACTGTAGCAGGTAGCTGTGCCTACCACAGCATCTTTCCATTTTTGCCCTTTACCTCCGTTGCCACCTGTCGGTAGCCTCTTGATCATATAAAAGGAGGCCCGTGTGCAACGTAGAGGGGGGTTAGCCAGTTCGAACATTCGCGCTCCCGAGCTAGAAATCAATACAAAACCACAAAGCAGGAGTAGGGTTTTACGCATCCGTGCGGCCCGAACCTGGGTAAATCGCTCGCGTGCTTTGCCTCGATTTGCTCTTTGCACGATCTCCGCCCCCGCCGAACCGAAAGGGACCCGGCCCGCCGGTCCCATAGGTGCCCGTGGATCAGCACCCCGGCATCCTTGCCCGTGCACAAGTTCGGGATACTAGGGTACCCCTACTCTAGTACACCGACAAGAGCCCCCGGGCCTGGGCCATACACGGTGCCGAGTGCTGTTGGGCCAGGCCCAAAACAGGGCACGGGCACGCACGGCCTAGGTTACGCCGTATCTCACTCCGTATCCACCGCGCCCTCCCCAAACGGCACGCGTTGCATGCGGCGTCGTGGGAGAGGTCGTGGGGGTTTCTTTATTCGTAAATGCGGAACGTCCGCCCCCTCCCCCCTTTATAAGCAGGGGAAACAGGGGCAGTTGGCCCACTCGCCCGTTGCCGTTCCCAATCTCAGGAATCTCCGCCGCTCCCTTGCCTCCCCAAAGCTGAGAGTGAGAGCAGCGCTCCACCCCCCATCGCCACTAGCACCACCAACGCCATCGACCTCCTCCACTACTTCCGCCATGGCTCCAAAAGCCGACAAGGGAAAGACCATGAAGACGACCGAGGCGCAGCGGCTCGCGGCGCTGCGGAAGGAGCGGTCCGTTTTCCCCCCCAAGCTCGGCGCGAAGGAGCTGAGGGAGAACTACTATGGTTCTGGCCGGCGGAGACGCGCGCGCATCCGCGCACAAAGGTTCTCCCCGCCGCCGCTTGGAAGAAGGCTCCGAATGGGTACCCCTTCTTCGCATTGTTCTTCTATTGCGGGCTCTGCCCGCCCTTCTCTGATTTCTTCTGCGACATCATGAACACCTATGGATTCCATCTCCTTGACTTCACCCCCAACGCCGTCCTGACAATGGCAGTTTTCGCACACCTCTGCGAAAACTTTGTCGGAGTCCTTCCCAACGTAGCCCTCTTCCACCACTTTTTCATACCCCGAGTAGAGAGAGGAGAGCCTCTATCCGGCGGGATTGCCTGGATCTCAAGGCCCGGCAAGAAAGAGACTTATCTGGAGGGAGAATTCCGCGGCAAGTGGGAGGAGTGGAGAGCTGATTGGTGCTGGATTGACGAGGAGAGCCCGCAGCCATTTACTGTCCGACGCCGAACCCCAGTAGCACGCGGCAGCGATTGGAGTGACATGGCTCCGGAGGACGCCAGGCTGAAGATTGCCGTCACCAGGATCCTGCGCCTGAGGCTTGCCGGGCTTACTGTTGGCGCTGTTGGCGCAGACTTCCTTCGCCGCCGCATCGCCCCCCTGCAGGAACGGGGGAGGCCCACTTGGGAGTTCAAGAACGCGACAGACATCATGAGGCTGCGGCCAGGCCTCAATTACAACTTCACAGTCCTGGAGCTCAACGCGATGCTGCAGGAGCTGTTCAAATATGACCCCCAGCATCCCGAGGTGTTCAGGTTGCCGGGGGGCGTCGTGCCTTTGTGCAACAATTCCGCGCTCGACCGCATCCGTGCAATGATGCCGGAGTGCAAGTCGCACGAGATTGTGCCAACTTGGCAGGAGCCTGCAGACGAGGTCGTGCAGCAATTCTTCGACGACTTGGTGGAAGTGCCAATCCGCCTTGACGAGAAGGACGGCCTCACCCGTGACACCACGGATGCGGAGATGGCGCTCATCGCCACTAGGCTGGAGGAGGCAGCGGCAGCCGCAGCCGCGGGCGAGTTCGGGTTCACTGTGGAGGAGGCCGATGCAACAGAAGCGGCAAGCCGTACCGAGTGAGGGGAGCCCGCCGGCAAGAAGGGGCTTGCCGGGCAAGACGCCGAGCCGAGCGAGCCCGCCAAGGACACGAGCGGCTCGTTGCAAATCGACTCTTCTTCCACCTCGTCTTCAGACAGCCCACCAGAAGCAGAGCCTCCATCCCCATGAAGAAGGCGTCTCCGCAAGGTTGGTGATGTGGCGGAGCGGCAAGCGGGCCAACAGTCGCCACGCCGCGTGACACGCTCGACCACGGCAAACACCGTTGCCGCGGGAGCGCCTCATGCTACGACGGCAACTGGAGCGGAGTCTAGCCGGACCATCGCTTCAGTCCCTGCCGCTACTCACGCCGCGCCGACAGCCGGAGCGGGGTCGTCTCAGACCGCCGCCACTGCTCCCGCCAAGCGGCCAAGGGAAGCTTCTCCTCCGCCTCCTCGCGCCGGGCGCGCGCCAGGCTTCGACTTCTCCGCGTTAAGCTCCGACGAGGAAGAAGAAGAAGAGTTAGCTTCTCTTGTTGTACTTGCATTTCTTCAACTCTTGCTGTTGGTCTTGTTCCTCACTTGCTTTTACCTGAATCTGTTCCTCTTTAGGACTCTGGCCCAGAGAGCGGCAAAGAGAGCTAAGGCCCCGGTGATCATCATCGAGGACGAGCCCACTGCGACAACAGGTGGCGCGCCTGAGACAACCTTGCCGGAGCCGGCGACTTTCCTCCATGGCAGCCCCCAGCGTAAGTGTGTGAATTATTTTCCGGGGCGAGGCGCGCATGGGTACTTGTCTTTGCTGATATCTGCTTGTTGACATGTGTAGGAGCCGAGCAGCCCCACCAGGAGCCAAGGGAGAATCCCCCGACAAGGGAGAATTCTCCGGCAAGGGAAGGCTTCCCGGTGAGGGAGAAGTCTCCGGCAAGGGAGGGTTCTCCGGCGAGGGACGGCGCCAGCGGCCCCCCGACGACGGAGACCACGACCGTAGAGCTTGGTGCAGGTACTCCCCTTGCTTCAAAACTTCTCTTGGATCCTTCTTTTCTTGATCTTTATGGGTTTCTGCTGGATTCTGTTTGACTCTTCTCCCCTTTTCTGGCTGTCAGATCCATCCGCTGCGGAGCAGATGGAGACAGAGGTCGCCGCCGATGAAGCAGCCGGTGCTGGAGACGCCACCGGCGCAGAGGCCGCCAAGGCTGACGCTGCAGCAACTGGCGAGGAATCTGGCGATCGTACTGACGGCCCAGAGGCCGCAGGAGCGCCAGGCGCTACGCCGACCGCCGACCCATCCGTCGAAGCCGCAGCGCCAAGTTCCAAGGAGCCCCAGCCGAGCGTTTATTTGAAGGCCACCGACGACGTCTTCATCAATCTTCCCTGGGCATCAAGCTCCAGAGCGCCGGTCGAGGGGGAGCTCTTCGACGGAGAAGTGCTCGCCTCCGCGGGGCTGAAGCTGGTCGACGCGCCAAGCAGCAGCAGCAACGAGCCCGAAGAAGAGCGGCTGCTACGCAGGTTGATGTCGCTCTACCGCGTGCGACAAGCCAAGCTGGAGTCTCGCGAGGCGCTTGTTGCGAGGGCGGGAGCAGACATTGAAAAGCGTGCGGAAGAGCTCGGGGGTTTCCACCGGGAAGCCCTCCGATCCCTGGCGGAGGAGCGGGAGCAGCTCGCTGAAGCGCGGAAGGTCTTTCTCCTCGAGAAGGCTGAAGCCGAAGAGCGCCAGCGACATGCCGCTGTGAAGCTAGCCGCGGAAGAGGGCGAGCTGGCGCAGCGGAAGGTCAATCTCGACGCCCACGAGGAGGAGCTTGCCTCGCGCGAGGAGAAGCTTGGCGGAGCCCTCAAGCAAGCGGAGGACGCTGCCGCCGCCGCCGAGGCCGCCAAGGAGGAGTTGAAGACGAAGGTGGCGCGGCTGGAGGCCGATCTCTCCGAGAAGGGCAAGGAGCTCAGCGTCGCCAAGGCCTCCAACGTGGATCTTGAGTTGAAGCTAACCACTTTGACCAAGACTCTGGACAGCGCCAAGAAGCGGGAGGCGGCCTTGGAGGAGGAAATCAAGGCCGACAAGGCGCTGCTGGAGAGCGCTGCCACCACCCAGAACACCTTCAGGGAGACTGTGACGCACTGGACGGAGAGTCTGGTGACCGCCGCCACAGATATCGACAAGGAGCTGGCGCAGCTGGGGATGGAAGATCTTGGGTGTCCCTCCGACGACAACCTCCAGCCCAGCGCCAAGCTCGTCCTATTCTTCAAGGGCGTGGCGACGGCCCTTCAGCGACTCCGAGAGAGGATCCCCAAGCAACTAGCTGACGAGTCGCGCGAGATCTGCGCAGGAGCCCTCGAGAAAGTGTTGATGAAGGTGGCCTTCCGCAATCCGGGCCTCCGCCTCACCAACATCCTCAGGTCCTTGCCGCCAGAAGCTGATCTGGAAGAGCTCAAGGCCCTTGTCGCACCTATTGTGGACAAGGTGAGCGGGATCAAGCGGGTCGAAGGCGATCGCGTAGATTAGGCCGCTCATTTCCTCTTTTCTTGTCGCTGCCCATCATGTCACAAAAACAATCTGTTAGAGTTGCGACAAGCTATCTTTGTAATGTAACTTGATTGTGGGCAATGATTGCAATGTTACTCCCTTTACTTGATTCCTCCCTTTGTATGTTTTTGCCCTACGCTTTTAGGAAACTTGCCGGTGCAGGCACCTGAGCCGCGAGCGCTGAGTGCGGAACGTCAGCAGCCTGCTGGCGGTGCCGCTACCGGCAAGAAACCTTGTCGCAACTAGTTGCAGCTCACTTAAGTTGCTGAGCGAACTCGAAACAAAGTAAGGGCGCTAGCGGCTCACTTAAGTTGCTGAGCGGACTCGAAGCAAAGTAAGGGCGCTAGCAGCTCACTTAAGTTGTTGAGCGGACTCGAAACAAAGTAGGGGCGCAACTAGCTGTGAGTTGGTTCCTCCGCGCACAGGTTTCCCATACAAAGTGTGGTCGTTCAAGGGAGATAACTTAAAATTTTAAAAAATTTGATTGCTCAAACTTTGGCAACTTAGCTTTTCTGTTGTTTGCTTCCTGGCAAGGCGAAACTTTCTTGAACGACGCCTGGCCCATACCATCCATCGTCTTCTCCATTCCCCCCCGGTAAACTTATGGGCGAGGGGAACCTTGCTTTCAAAAGGAAGAAGAGACAATACAGATATGGAGCTTTACGGCTCGTTATTGCTTACCGTGGAGTAGGTGCTGCACAAAGTGTCAGATCATATATGCCAGAAAATAGAAAGCATAAAATTGACAAAATGTGCGGAGCACATGAGCTTTACTTATGCACGGGATCTGCGCCCGGCTTTGTACAAAGGATTACATGCAACAGCGGCAAGACTTGTACAAAAGGTGGTTGCCGGAACAGGTTCCGACAACCACGCCTTACGGGTAAAACTTACGAAGATGCTCAATGTTCCAGGAGTTGCTCACCGGAATGCCATCTTCGGTCTCAAGGCGGACAGCGCCAGGCCTAGTGACTCGTTTCACCTGGTAAGGGCCTTCCCACTTCGGCGTCAACTTGTTGGAATTCTTGGCGGACTAAACGCGCCGAAGAACAAGGTCGTCTTCCTCGAGACTTCTGGTGTTAACTTTGCGGCTATGGTAGCGGTGCAAAGCTTGCTGGTAGCGAGCAGCTCGCACAGCAGCCTGAAGACGGTCTTCCTCAAGGAGCAGCGCGTCATCTTGTTGCAGCCGCTCTTGCTCGAGCTCATCATAAGCGAGCACTCGAGGTGACCCGTATACGATTTCTGTGGGGATAACTGCCTCTGCTCCATAGACTAGAGCAAAAGGTGTCTGTCCAGTGGCTCGATTTGGCGTCGTTCTGATCGACCAAAGAACCACCGGCAGCTCCTCGATCCAGTTTCTTCCGCACTTGTGCAGCCTGTCGAAAGTTCTGGTCTTGAGCCCGCGCAGCACTTCAGCATTTGCCCTCTCCGCTTGACCGATGCTTCTCGGGTGAGCAACAGAAGCGAAGCAGACCTTGGCGTACTGCGTGAAGGTGCAGCTCGTAAATTGCGTGCCGTTGTCGGTGATTATCCTGTTAGGGATCCCGAAGCGGCAAACAATCGACCTGAAGAACTTGACTGCTGACTGTGCTGTCACCTTCCTCACTGGTTCCACTTCCGGCCACTTTGTGAACTTGTCGATTGCAACGTACAAGTACTCAAAGCCCCCGACAGCTCGGGGAAAGGGGCCGAGGATGTCGAGCCCCTAGACCGAAAATGGCCAGGATAAAAGGATCGTCTAGAGAGCTTGAGCTGGTTGGTGTATCTGCTTGGAATGAAACTGACACGCTTCACACTTGGTTACTTGGGCAATTGCATCCTGGAGGGCTGTTGGCCAGAAGAAACCTTGCCGGAAAGCTTTACCGACAAGTGCTGTTGCGCCAATGTGGTGACCACATATGCCTCCATGTATTTCTGCCAACAGCTTTTGTCCATCTTCCCGGGGAATACACTTCAATTTCACACCGTTGAGTCTTCTTCTGTACAGTGTCTTGTCGACAAACTGGTACATACTTGACTGCCGGGCTACACTCTCCGCTTCTTCTTGCTCTTCGGGAAGTCCTCCTGTCTGAAGGAAATGGACAATCTGCTGTGCCCATGCTGGAGCTTGTGGCTCGACAACAAGGACTAAAGGCAAATCTGCTGCTGCAGGAACATCAGCTTCCACGGCAAGAACCTGCGGCTCTGCCGGAGCTTGACGTTCCCCGACAAGCTTGCCGGAGGAAATCTTGTCGGGAGCTTCTGCTTCAACGGAACAAACCCTAGGGCTTGCCGGAGCATCTTGTTCCTTAGCGCTCTTGGTGTTGATCTTGGAGACTGCTGCGGGAATATTCGCTTCTACGGCAAGAACCTGCGGCTCTGCCAGAGCGTGACGTTCCCCGGCAAGCTTGCCGGAGCAAAACTTGTCGGGAGCTCCTGCTTCAACGGAACAAACCCTAGGGTCTTCCGGAGCAGACTGCTCCTCAGCACTCTTGGCGTTGATCTTGGGGACCTTCTTGGCGGCGGCTTCGGGAAGCTCTGCCGGCAAATAGTCACCAGAAACCAACTTCCTCTTCTTGCTCTGTCCAGTTGATGGCGTTACGGACGGCTGAGTCAGCTTGAGCCCAAAGATCCCTGGTTGCACAGGTAACTTAAGTGCGGCACACTTTGACAGGCCATCTGCAATGGCATTCTGAGCTCTTGGAACATGCTCCATTTGTAGGCCGTCAAAGTGTTCTTCTAGTTTTCTCACTTCATCGACGTAAGCTTCCATCAACGGACTCTGATAACTCTTGTTTACTTGGCGGACGACAAGCTGTGAGTCACCCCTGACAATGAGCTTCTTGATCCCAAGGTCTGCCGCGATCCTGAGACCGGCAAGCAAGCCTTCATACTCTGCAGTATTGTTTGTTGCTTGCTCCTTGGGAAAGTGCATCTGGACTACGTACTTGAGGTGCTCTCCGGTGGGTGCGACAAGCAGCACGCCAGCGCCGGCGCCTTGCAGCGAAAAGGCACCATCAAAGTACATTAGCCACTCTTTGCTTGCTTCTTTGTCGGGGATGCTCGTTTCTGGAATTTCTTCATCTGGTGTTGGCGTCCATTCTGCTATGACTTCTGCCAATGCTCTACTCTGGATAGTTGAAGTGCTTTCAAACTTGAGGCCAAAGCTTGACAGTTCCAGTGCCCACTCAACAATCCTGCCTGTCGCTTCTGGATTCTGCAGTATCCTCTTCAGCGGAAAGCGAGTGACAACTGTGATCTCATGTGCTTGGAAGTAATGGCGCAGCTTTCTCGAGGCCATGAGAAGCCGAAAAGCAATTTCTGCACACCAGAGTACCTTGACCTAGCGCCCTGCAGAAGGGAACTGACAAAGTAAACTGGGCGCTGCACCATCTTCTTGTGTATCTCGTCGTGTATCTACGCAGATCCATCTTTGTCGGGACCAGAGCTTGTCGCTGGATGCGCTTGCTGCGGTTGCTGGCTCATCATCTGCCTCCCTCTCTTCTACTAACGCAGCACTAACCACTTGATTGGTTGCCGCTATGTACAGCAGCAACTTCTCTTGTGGCCTAGGTGCGACAAGTATTGGAGGGGAGGACAGGTATCTCTTCAGGTCTTGCAGCGCAGCCTCCGCTTCCGGAGTCCATTTCATTGGACCTGCCTTTTTCAATAATTTGAAAAACGGCAGGGCGCGCTCAGCAGACCGAGAGATAAACCTGCTGAGAGCAGCCACGCAACCGGCAAGTTTCTGTACATCCTTGACGCGCTTTGGTGCTTCAATCTGCTCAATGGCCTTGATCTTGTCGGGATTGGCTTCAATTTCCCGCTGAGACACGAAGAACCCGAGAAGCTTGCCGGAGGGAACTCCAAACACACACTTCTCTGGGTTGAGCTTGAGGCTGATCTTGCGCAGATTTGCAAAGGTCTCGTCTAAATCTTGAATCAGGGTTGCTCTGTCCTTGCTCTTGACCACTATATCATCCATGTAGGCTTCCACATTTCTGTGTATTTGTGGCTCAAGAGCAACATGGACTACTCTTGCAAATGTCGAACCAGCATTTTTTAATCAAAAAGGCATCCGTACGAAATAGTACGTGCCACATGGAGTAATAAATGCGGTCTTCTCCTCATCCTCTTCTGCCATGAAGATCTGATGATATCCTGAGTATGCGTCAAGAAATGAAAGCAAATCACATCCGGCTGTGGAGTCAACAATCTGGTCAATGCGCGGCAAAGGAAATGGGTCTTTGGGACAAGCTTTGTTGACATCGGTAAAATTGATACAAAGTCTCCATTTCCCGTTTGCCTTGCGCACGACTACAGGATTGGCCAACCACGTGGGATGGAGCACTCCTCTGACAAGGCTTGCTGCTTCCAGTTTCTTGATCTCTTCTGCAATGAATTCTTGGCGCTCCACTGCCTGCTTCCTGACTTTCTGCTTGACGGGCCGCGCATGGGGACAAACGGCAAGGTGGTGCTCAATCACTTTCCTGGGAACACCGGGGATGTCAGACGGCTGCCATGCAAACACGTCGACATTCGCCCGCAGGAAAGCAACGAGTGCTCTTTCCTATTTAGGGTCGAGCGTGGCACTGATGGTGAAGGTACCACCAGTGCCGTCCTCCTTGGCGGATACCTTCTTCGTCTCTGGCGAAGCTGCCATCGTCTTCTTGCACTTGCCGGTGGAGCTCGATGGTGCGTCCTCGACGGCGGCGCAGCACTCCGAAGAGGTGCGCTTGCCGGAGTGGGCATCAGAACTCTTGCCGGACTTGGTCTTCTTCCCCCCGGGAGCTTCAGCGGCAAGTGGATTGTGATCTGCCGTGGCTGCTGCTTCCCGGTAGATCTTGTCGGCACAGATAAGAGCATCCTTCTTGTCGCCGGGGACAGAAATGACGCTTATCGGGCCTGGCATCTTCAGCATGTTATATGCGTAGTGAGAGGCTTCCATGAACTTGGCGAGTGCTGGACGACCAAGTATCCCATTGTAAGGCAATGGAATATCGGCAACGTCGAATGTGACCTTCTCAGTCCTGAAGTTTAGCTCGCTGCCAAATGTTATCGGCAGCGTGACCTTCCCCTTCGGCTTGCTCCTTCCCGGATTGATTCCTTGGAATGTGCCGGTCTCTTCGAGCTCGCTGTCAGGGATTTGAAGTTTTTGGAGTATAGCGCAGGAGATCAGGTTTAAGCCGGCCCCGCCGTCAACTAGCATCTTGGTGACTTTGAGGTTGCGGATAGTTGGTGATACCAACATCGGCAAACACCCGACCGCAGTTGTGCGATCAGGGTGATCCTCAATGTCGAAGATGATAGGCGTGCTGGACCACTTCAGAAGCGTGCGTGATTCGATAGGTGGTTCTGCTGCATTAACTTCCCGCACCCACTGTTTGAGTTGGCGGTGCGAGGTATGCAGAGAAGCACCACCTTCAACGCACAAGACCTCTGTGGCTTTCTGAAACTCCTGCTCACTGCTCTCAACATCATCCATGTCTTCGTCGTCATCGTCGTCTTCATTGTTGTCGCGGCCACGGGGAGATCTGTCTCCTTGCCGCTGCTAGGCCTTACCGCGGCGTCCTCCTCGGCCGGCGCGCTTCTTGCCAGATTCTGCAGCGCCACCTTGGGCCCTCTCCTTGTCTCACCGCTCATACTCAGCCTTTTGCTGCTGGACAAGCTGCTCAACCTTTTTGCAGCTCTGGAGGTCATGGACCTTGGTGCGGTGAATCTTGCAGTATTGCTTGTCGGAGCCGTCCTGCTTGTCGGCGGCAGCCACAGCCTGGCAGTTGGCGCATGCGGCAATCTCCTTGCCGGAGCTACCAACTTTGGCCTTCTTGGCGCCACCTTCGTTGCCGGGCTGCTCAGCGACTCGCACCTCTTTGCTGTTCTTCTTCCTGTTCCGCCGCCGGTTCTTCTTTGCCGGGGCAATATCGTCACTGTCAGATCCTTCTGCTCCCGTCTTCTCTCCGCGGAGTCTCCTCCCTTCCTTAGCGCGTGCACACTTGTCGGCCAGGGCATATAGCTCACTGACGTCTCTGATCCTGCACATCACCATCTCCTCCCGCATCCTGCGGTTACGCACGTTCTGATGAAACGCGCTGATGACCGCGGTGGGGTGGACGTCTGGGATGTTGTACTGTACACGGCTGAACCTCTGAATATACTTGCGCAGGGGCTCTCCTTCCTTCTGGACGAGCAGATGAAGATCACTCTCTTGGCCATGAGGTTTGTGGCCGCCTGTAAAGGCGCTGACAAACTGATGGCATAGATCAGCCCAGGAGGATATGGAGTTGTCCGGCAAATGCATGAGCCAGGACCTGACGTTGGGCTTGAGCACCAACGAGAAGTAGTTGGCAAGGATCTTGTCGTCCCGCCCCCCAGCAGCCTGCACCGCGATGGTGTAGATGCTGAGGACCTCCGACGGATGCGACTTGCCATCGTACTTCTCTGGTACATCTGGTTTTAAATTCTTCGTACTGGGCCACTGGACTTGCCGCAGCTCACGAGTGAACGCAGGGCAACCTACCGCGTATGGCAAGTCGCCTGGTTCCCCTGGCGCATGCATGTCAACAGAGGGCCCAGCGCGCTGGTCTTATTGACGCCGCGCTTCTCTCCGGCGCTCGATGCGAGTACGAGCGTCTTCTTGTTGTCATTCTTGAAGAACTTGGCACTGATCGCGACGAGCTTGCGGATCTGATGACGCGGTGGAGTCGCTGTCGAGGTGGACCCGGCGAGTCGGCGATCTTGGCCTTCGGGGTGGAGAGTGCACAGTAGTTGCACGCCCACCAGTCTTGTCGTCTCTGGCTCGTGCCTGGCTGGCTTGCCGCGGCTGAGACGTGCTCGGCTGCCGTGGAGTGTCGCCGTTGGCGAAGCCGATGAGACTCTGGATAGTGGCCCTCCAGTCGTCGATCTTGTCCGCCGCTGGAGGGTAGTCTAGGAGCAGCTGAGCTCGCGCCAAAGCTTCTGCTGCGGTGGCGGGTGGCGGTGGCGAACGGTGCGAGGAGCGGGATATGCTCGGACTTCTAACTACGTTAGAAGGAGCAGTATCTTGTCCAGGCGACCGTGTCTCGCTCGCGCCAGCAGGTTGACGAGCATGGTGGTCCTGAGCGCTCCGAGATCCACCAGCTCGATCTTGATCTAGCGAACGCATGGTACCGTGAGTACCATGACGCTGCCGGTCCCGCGCCTCCTGAGATGGGCGCGGTGCATGCACGGACACCGAGGTCTTGGAGTGCGCCCGGTCATTGTGGGAGCCGGCTACGCCGCCCATGGGCAGCGCAGCCTTGTCCTGGGACCTGTCAGTACCGTGAGTTCCCTTGTCGACGCGTGTCCTTCCGCCGGTGCCTGCCCCACCAACCGGTTGCTCCGGCGGTGGCTGGCTCGACGCGGACGGAGCAGCTGCCTCCGAAACTTTCTTCTTCGGCGGCATGTTGATGAAGATCTAGCTCGCGAGAACGCCGGATCTGGTTCACACAACTTCGACGCCCCCTACCTGGCGCGCCAAAGATGCCGGGGTCTTGTCTTCTTGACTTGGACACTTTGTTCTTGAATGGCTCCAAAGGAACCACGGAGGATCTTGGCGGTCACCCGGCAAGCCTTGCCGCGGGATGCTGCGACTGCCCGTGCACAGGTTCGGGATACTAGGGTACCCCTACTCTAGTACACCGACAAAAATCCTTCGAGATGTAGTTATGTTACTACATCTACTAGTTAGGAAAATTTAAAAACTTAAATTTGGACATGTTTTGCAAAAAGTGTAGGGAAAATGTAAAACGGCTATAACTTTTGCATACGATGTGAGAAAAAAACGTATAATATATAAAAATGTTCAGCACAAAAATCCGCATACGATGGAGACCGCCTACGGCCTGTTTGCAAATTTTTAGAATCCTCAAATTGTAAAAGGCAAAAAAGTTATGCTCAAATTTCAGTTTTTTTTAATTTTGGTCAAATCTGGTCAAACTATGGACAAACTACTTATTCAAGAAGTATTAGTGTTACTAAATAATTATTCAAGAATATTAGTGTTACTAACTAATTATTTCAGTTTTTGGAATTTTGGTCAAATATTAGTGTTACTAAATAATTATTGTTTTTTAGAACAATAGTTTTGAACTCAAACAGCGAAATGTGTGACTTCATGCTCAAGCAAAACTCCCGAGGGTGAATAGGATTGACATCTTACTGTTGTCAGGAAAACAACAAGTGCAGACTTGGAATCGAGGGAGAATAGAACCCGGAAGTTAAGCGTGCTCAGGCTGGAGCAGTCAGAGGATGGGTGACCGTCCGGGAAGTTAGATGATTTGGAATGATGAGGGGTGATTAGAGATTAAATTGAGCAGTGATGAGGGTGATTAGAGATTAGAGGTTAAAATAATTCAGAAATTTGAAAATTCGCGCAAAAAATTCGAAAAAATTTCCACGAGTTAGTAGTAGCGCGGGTTTTTACCCACGCTACTACTAACGGATGTAGTAGTAGCGCGCGTGGCACCCGCGCTGCTGCTATACGTTCGCTGTAGAGCCTTATTAGTAGCGCCGGCCCCCGCGCTGCTAATAGGCCCAAAACCCGTGCTGCTGCTAGGCTTTTCCCTAGTAGTGAGGGGGCAAATCGTTTTCTTTTGTTTTGCCCGGACGCACTTCCTTGCGTCCGAAGGTGTAGCTAGTTAGATGATTTGGAATGATGAGGGGTGATTAGAGATTAAATTGAGCAGTGATGAGGGTGATTAGAGATTAGAGGTTAAAATAATTCAAAAATTTGAAAATTCGCGCAAAAAATTCGAAAAAAATTCCGCGGGTTAGTAGTAGCGCGGGTTTTTACCCACGCTACTACTAACGGATGTAGTTGTAGCGCGGGTGGCACCCGATCTGCTGCTATACGTTAGCTGTAGCGCCTTATTAGTACTGCCGGCCCCCGCGCTGCTAATAGGCCCAAAACCCGCGCTGTTGCTGGGCTTTTCCCTAGTAGTGAGGGGGCGAATCGTTTTCTTTTGTTTTGCCCGGACGCACTTCCTTGCGTCCGAAGGTGTAGCTAGTGGGTCCCAGCAGTCAGGAGGGAAACGTTTTTTTCGTGAAATACGGTGGCCCGTCTGGTGGTCCCCACTGTCAGGTGGAGGAATAATTATTTTGCACGTAATAAGGAGGCACTTCCTTGCTGCGGCCATGGACCCAGGTGTCAGCCTCTCCACGTACAGTCCACGTCCGATGGAAGTCGTTCCTTGACCACGTTGACCACGCCGCGCTTAGAGCACCAGGGTAGTGGACGACGGCGAGGCCTAGGAAGGGGACGATGGGGAGCCAGGGAAGACGCGGCAGTGGAAGCCTGTGCGGAGAGGAGTACGAGGGTTCACTGGTTCGGCTACGGTGTGAGGCTGCCGTCGCCGCAGGGCCTGGCCAGCGGTGGGAATAGTAGGGGCCGGTGAGGCCTCCGCGGCAGCACAACTGGCCATGGGAGGCAGGAGCATGCGGCACGACCGGTGCGGCTTTGGGCGGCTGGAGCAAGAAGACCAGAGGTTGAAGAAGCACTACGGCTGTTGGATGGACATCGTACGGTCACTGGAGCTAGAATCGTTCATATTGACTAAAGTTGACAAAGGCCCCCATCCCAGTCAACTTAGTAGGCCCACAAGTCAGCCTCCTACCATGGTGGGTCCCAGCTAGCAGGGGGTATTCATTTTTTTGTGCGTAATAAGGAGGCACTTCCGGTGGGTCCGAGCTCACAGCGGGGGGAACGTTTTTTTCGCGAAATACGCTGGCCCGTACGGTGGGTCCGAGCAGTCAGGGGGGAAACGTTTTTTCGCGAAATAAGGTGGCCCGTCCGGTGGGTCCCTGTTATAAGGTGCAGGAATAATTATTTTGCGCGTAATAAGGAGGCACTTCCTTGTGGCCGCATGGACCCAGCTATCAGCCTCTCCACGTACAGTACTCTTCCGATGGAAGTCGGTCGTTGACCACGTTGACCACGCCGCCCCGAGAGCACCAAGGCGATGGTCTGGATGACGGCGAGGCCTAGGAAGGGGACGACGCGGAGCTGAGGAAGACGCAGCAGCGGAAGCCCGCGCGGAGAGGGGTATGAGGGTTCACTGGTTCGGATGCGGTGTGAGGATGTCGTCGCCGCAGAATAACAGGGGGTGTGGGTGAGTGGAGGGATGGCCTGGCCAGCGGTGGGAGTAGTATGGGGGCGGTGAGGCCTCCGTGGCAGCACAGCCAGCCACGGGAGGCCGGAGTAGGCGGCACGACCGGCACTTCTTTGGGCGGCTGGACCAAGAAGACCAGAGGTTGAAGAAGCACTACGGCCGTTGGATGGACATCGTACAGTCATTGAAGCTAGAAACGTTTATTATTGACTAAGTTGACAAAGCCCTTGGTACGCTCCAACTTAGTAGGCCCACAGGTCAGCCTCCGAAACAGTGCGCCCCAGATGTCAGGGAGAGGAATCATTTTTTGGGCGGCCGAAGCTAAGAATATCCGAGATTGAAGAAGAAGCACGACATCCGTTGGATAGACATCCAACGGCCACTGCTGCTAGAACCGTACGTGTGTTGACTATAATAAGTTGGCAAAACCTTGCATACGCGTCAACTTATTTTTTTAGGGGACGCGTCACTTAGTAGGCCCACAAGTGTGTGGCAGAGAACTTATAGCCAATTTGCATTTTGTAAGAATGTACAACCCATTTTGTAATTCTAATGGAATTTACAACAGCCTATTTACAGTTTTTTAAAAGTACAGCCCATTTTCTAGCTAGGACAATGATTAATAATTTCAACCAACCGTTGAAGACAGAATTCAATAAAATTTCCCACATTTTGATGGGCTCCGAAATATTTTTATCCCGAAATTTTTAGTCAAATTAAATATAAATTTGTATTACGTAAAAATCCAACGAAACATTGCGCGCGCAACAATGAAAATTTAAGATTTTCAAAATCCATAAATAATATTTTATAAACTAATTTCGTGTTTGGTGCATTTTTTATAGTTACTGCCCAGTTTTTATAATTACATCCCATTTATTATTTTTTAAAGCCCATTTTCCTGTTAAGCCTAATGCATCCCTCCTAGGAAAGATTTGCAGCCCAGCGGGGTGGAGAATAACAAGTTCACTTTGCCTGGGTATTCCTCAAAAAGACGTATAGCTGGGGTAGCCATTTTCATCTTGAAAAAATTAGTATCTGGGCTGGATATCTGGCCTGGGCTAGACGGGCCACAGCCCGCCCAGTTAATACCCTGCTCTCCTCTGAACAACAACGAGATCATCGCCAAGAAAAACTCTGCAGTGCTCACGCCTCAAAAACACAAATACTGCTCGAGCTGCTTGGTCCCAGCTGTCGGCCGCACCTTGTGCAATTCTCTCGTTTATATTGACTACATATGTTGACAATGGTGTGGGACCGTGATGTCAGGAAACCAGGAGAAAGCAAAAAAAAATATAGTTCTACATAATAAGGAGGCACTTGCGTATGTACGGCTATGGCCCTAGTGTCATCCATTCAAAATCTAGTCATCTCCTGAATCCTCACGTTCGTTGACGATGTTAACAATGCTCAGTGCCACGGCGAGCGCAACAACTCGAAGGACAACGGAGTGGGCCTCGCGGGCCCTACGGATGGTCTGATACAGCGCCCGCTACTCATTCAGGAAGCCAGGATCATCAGACACCTATGAGCACCTTCGAGAAACTGAGATGGCATGAAACGGTAAGGCCGCGCTTGGGAGCTATGGTTTATTTCAAACCTGTATTAACATACAAGTGTAATTTACTCGTCATCGAAAACAACGTGTAAAATACAGGCGTAATGAAACCGAGGGCCCGAGGTCCGTAAGTAAAACCGGCGGGTTACGCGTGTAATTTGAGAGACCGGTGTATTTTTAGAGCACTGCTATATGGACGACATTACCAGACGATACATGCACGACGTGCGTATCATGCCATCCATTGGCAAAACTGAAACAGCAGCTAATGGCTGGATTAACAATTAATCGTCTGAGTGTCATTCATCATTTTTATCGTGTGTCAAGTACTTCCGATATTTTACTAGTCGAAATCGCCAACCAAGCGCCTTCGCCCGAGACCATATTCTTTAATTTACAAGCGTCAGTTTTACAAGCGGTTTTGGTTGGAAAACGATGATCCAATCACGACCTAATATCATGAGTTGGTCGGAAGATCATATGGTTTCACGTCTAACCTACCCGACTTGTCGTATAGGATATGAATGAAACATCAGACGATGAACTTCTTAAGCATGGAAACAACAGAAGAGGATGATCTTCTTAACAAGAAAATCACTAGCATTAGATCGACATGCAAAACAATACGAAGCATTATTCTCAGGAGGCACGGTGAACAGCTCGTGATGCTGCATGCCACAACATTCCAAGCTCGACTTTGCAATCAAACACGGCCTGGCATTACATAGACAATATTCAGAACAAACTCTTACACAGGAATATCTCAGCGGAGTAACTATTTACTTCTAAACTAAACACAGGAATAGGAAAAAACACTTGATGCTGCTCACAGCAAGGGCGTCCCACTCAAAAATATCAAATGCATGTCTTCTGGCTAACATCAATGAGCAAATTTTGAAAAGGTTTTCCAATTCCAACATATTAAACTAACGTCTTCTTGCTAACATCAATGATTAAACTTTGACAAGCTTTTCCCATTCAAAATATGTAATGCCTATGATCGTGGAGTCCTGTCGCTTCTTGCTAACATCAATGATTAAACTTTGACAAGCTTTTCCCATTCAAAATATGTAATGCATATGATCGTGGAGTCTTGTCGCTTCTTGTACTTGTTTGGGCACTTCTTGCCCAGGGCACTCCATGTGTTGTTAAATTTCCAATGGTCTCCGCAGACTAGTCATGTCACCGGTGTCTAATATTTATGGCACCGGGTGTAGCAATGGAGGGATTCGGTGTCAAACTAAGAAAAGGTGAAATTGGAACCTCTTTTGGCCTACATAGTGGAAGGCCTAATACTCTGTAAAGCTTCTCGGTCATTCCTTCTGTAATGTAGCGCAAACAATGACTACTTCTTTCTGCAAAGTGGAACGACCAAATGGACCCAGTAATGCAGCAGTTTGCCTTGGACACATTGGCTCCTTTTGTGCAGTTGATATCCCTGTAAGCAACAAAAGGTATGAGGGAAACAATTACTGAGAAATAATGGTTGATGACTTGTACTCCCAGAAGAAAAACATCTACTGATCTACCTTATCTTAATGGGAAACAAAGCAGGAGAGAAGCAATTCTCAATCAGTGTGATTCATTCATATTAACTGAGACATTATCTTAACAATGCCTTGTTTCAAGATGTATAAAGAACAAAAAAGCAGAAAAGTATCATTCCTAAAACAATGTGACTGATTCTTTTTAACAGAGACATTATCTTAACAATACCTTGGTTAAACATGTAGAAAGAACTACAAAGCAGGATAGTACCATTTGTAAAACACTGTATGTCTGTAACTGATATATAATAACAAAGACATTATCTGAACAATACATTTCTTAAACATGTACTCCGGCCGATCCCTAACAGAAATGGTACTCCTGCCGATCCCTAACAAGTGTTTGCAGTTTTGAACTAAGATTCAGTTCCAGGGTAGAGTGGGCACAACAACAGTATGTGCTTCCATCTACCTATAATGGGGGTGATGCAGAGTTTGTTGTAACAAAGCAACAAGCATCATGTCTGGGTTGGTTCCATTTTTGTTCACTACTTAATGGGAAAAGACAGCAATACAATAGCTTCAATTCAACATTTATTTAAAACAGTACCACTACAAGTAGCACAACATCTCAAAGCACACTGCACAATCCTGTGGGTGAAGGCCTGTACTGACCTTTCATGAGACCGACAATCATAAAATACGAATCTGCCAACAAGAATAGGAAATCCAATCTTGTTTTGTGCAGTTGCACTGAAATCAAGAAAAGTGTTTCACGTAGCGAAGCAAAATGTCGCAATAGCAACAAGTTGAATAGATATCCATGTATAAACAGAGGCAAAAAAAGGAATCAATTACTAGCTAATAAAGGATGATGAAACATGCGGCCACAAAAATGGTAATCCTGCCAATCCCTAACAAGTGTTGCAGTTTTGAAATAAGATTCACTAGTAAATTCTGAGAGTGGCATCAATTACTGGCTTCTAAAGGGAGTGATGCTGAATTTGTTGTAACAAAGCAACAAGCATCATGTCTGGGTTGGTCCCATTTTTGTTCACTACTTAATGGGAAAAGACAGCAATACAATAGCTTCAATTCATCGTTTATTTAAAACAGTACCAATACAAGTAGCACATTATCTCAAAACACACTGCATGATCATGTGGATGAAGGCAAGTACCAACCTGTCATGACGCACACAAGATCACGTACGAATCTGCCAACACGAATAGGAAATCCAATCTCGTTTTGTGCAGTTGCACTGAAATCAAGCAAAGTGTTTCGCGTAGCAAAGCAAAATGTCACAATAGCAACAAGTTGAATAGATATCCCTATATAAACAGAGGCAAAAAAGGAATCAATTACCGGCTAATAAAGGAGGATGAAACATGCGGCCACAAAAATGGTAATCCCACCAATCTCTAACAAGTGTTGCAGTTTTGAAATAAGATTCAGTAGTTAATTCTGAGAGTGGCATCAATTACTAGCTTATAAAGGGGGTGATGCTGAATTTGTTGTAACAAAGCAGCAAGCATCATGTCTGGGTTGGCCCCATTTTTGCTCACTACTTAATGGGAAAAGACAGCAATACAATAGATTCAATTCATCATTTATTTAAAACAGTACCAATACAAGTAGCACAGCATCTCAAAGCACACTGCACAATCATGTGGATGAAGGCCTGTACTGACCTTTCATGAGACGACCAACATAAAATACGAATCTACCAACACGAATAGGAAATCCAATCATGTTTTGTGCAGTTGCACTAAAATCAAGCAAAGTTGCCGGCGTGCCATTTAAGTTTTCTATAGCAACAAGTTGAATAGATATCCCTGTTTTAAGAGGCAAAAAAGAAAACAATTACTTGCCAATAAAGGAGGATGAAACATGCAGCCACAAAAAGAAGCATCTACCTTATCTTGATGGAAAACAAAGTATAGGATAGTAGCATTTCTAAAACGGTTGCATTGATTCAAATTAACAGAGAAATTCTTTTAAAACAGATCAGTAGTTAATTCTGAGATTAACAACAGGAAAATAGCTGCATGGGACATGCCAGCACCATGTGCGTCCACACGTATAAATGGGTGATGCAGAGTATGTAGCCAAGCAGCATATATGCGCTGGTCCCATATTTGTTCTCTTTGAACCTTCTTCTTATGTGAGGGCAGCAAATCTAGTCGTGCACAAACTACCCGACCCCCCAGTTTCTTTCCCTTTTCAACAGAGAGATTGGTTCCTTACAGATGTGCGTACTGGGTTACCCCCTTTTTCCCTTTTCGACCTACAAAGTGGCTGGACAGCCAGTCTATACTAGTTTCCGCCCCTCCTTTCCTCATTGAACCACGTCCTAGATTCTTGCTCCAGCCCACCGCACCCTTCTTTCCTCTTTGAACCAAGACCTAGATTCGACTAGAGATCGAAAAAGATCCACATGCAGCTAGAGCAACGACGGTTTCAAAGAAACTTATACCTTAGGGTTGTCGGGATATGGCAAGGCGTGCGGCGGGAGGCTGGATCTGCCCACACATGCAGCTAGAATAGCGCAGCCGGCAGTGGATTGCCTCCCTCGCCGAAGGCGATGGAGTGAATGCTGCACCTCCTCCCCTTCCCGGTGCGACGGGATACGGACGCCTCCTTCACTAGCTGTGAGGGGGGAGTGAGACAAGAGGCCAATGCAGTCTTGTTTAGATTTGGTGAAGAGAGGGTGAGAGACTGTGAATATAGCAACCCCTAGCGAATGAACGCTGAGCCTCCAGCATGTAACATATATGTAGTGCGGCGAGTGTGTGGAGAGTGCAAACCCTAGCGAACAAGCGTTGAGGCCCTCGCTTATATATATACTACTATAGTACGGACTGAGCTCCAGTGCCTTCACTGCACCTGCTTTTGGCTGTATGACAGGTGAGCCAGCCACATTTTGAGCCCACCTGTCGTAAAACCCTAGAGAAAATTGCACCAACGTGCAAGACGACTGCGTCTCCAATGCAACCAAGGTGAACTGACGAAGGATATCATCTTTGTGCATAACAAGCAAAGAGCATTGATGGAAGATAGCTTGTTTTTCGTCGAAAATCAATCAGCTTCACCAGCCGACGCAACCATGAGGCGCAACCATGAGCATCGATAGGTCATCGTGGTGATGCATCATCCATTTGGCATCAAGTTTGGGTGAGGCACCTAAGAAGTTCGACAAATCCTCAATGTGGTCTGTTTCTTCTCAGTAATCAAGCTTGAGGAAGGAAGAACCACGTGGCAGAGGACAGTGAGGCGGAACAACAATGGCCATCCAATTTTGTGCAATTCCACTAAAATTGAGGAAGACATGCCCGGGTATGGAGACACGCATCGCTGTTTCCAAAAATATAAAAAAGGGTTAGAAACAAAATCTCAATTGTCAATAAGCATTAATGAAAAGTAAACCAACAAACAGAAGCATCATAATTATCTTGATGGGAACTAAACCAGGATACCCGAGAAAAAAAGCATTTCTTCATTTAACCAGTGATAGACCATATGGACAATGACCGCACAACCACCATGTACTTTTTGTTGAAACAACATGTATACCTCCACCGAGGCATAAATCAGGACAACTTTTTTATTGGCATTTCCTCTATAATAGTACTAGTAGGTGATGTTGGACCAGCCGACGAACCCTAGCTACTATGCATGGGGAGCTGGGGAGTAGTCGCATAGAAGAAAACCCGCACGCAGCAACCTGGGGAGCTGGACCAGTACAAGAAGTTATACCTCAAGTGGGCGAGATGTCGTTTAGGCGGGCGAGCGGGATCTGCCCACACGACGGCAGCGAACAAGGGCGCGGAGATTCTTCGTCCGCGCCAGCGCTGGCTCCGAGAGGACGGTGCGCATCGGCTTCCTCCGTCACCGATGGCGACAACGTCAATGCTGCACCTCCTCACCTCCCGCAGCGTACGGGATTTGGCCGGATCTGTGACCACCGGTGAGGAGGGAGATAGAGTGGGCACAGTCATCTTGTTTTGATATGGAGAGGGTGAGAGAGCGAGACGTGAGAAACTCTATCAAACAAGAGGCTATAATGGAGTAAAAAAATCTCTCCATAGCAGTGGTTTTAAATAGAATACGCGTGTTCCCGAAAAAAAGTAATGAAAACTGGCAGATAATTTTTTAAGGGTCTGTCTAGGACACATCTAGATGTGACATAGTTATGTCACATATAAGTTGATGTCCACTCTGTTTGTGGTCTTTTCCTAGTTTTTTTGTTTCTTGTTGCTACAATATATACTTGTGGGAGCTTAGATGTGATATCCTTAAATAACATCTAGATGTGAATTAGACAAACTGATTTTCTAACGTACCAAGAAAGAAAATTTGATCAAAAACACGCCCCTGCTTCCAGGTCGCGAGAGTCGTCGCGCACACACACATAGACATAGACATGCATATCCGTGTTTATGTAAAATTCCATTTCCATCTCCATCTCCAATCATATTTGTCCAACTGGCACATTATTTACGTTGTTAATTATATACGCAGCAATATTAACGTACAACATCTCTTGTTTGCACACGTCCGGACCACTGCCACGGCCGGCCCTGACCAACCCGAACCCTCTTCATCACCCGCACGTGCTTCCCGCCCGAAACGGTCAGCCGCATTCATGCCCGATCAGAGCGGACGCGACCTCTCACTAGCGCCGGCATTGAAGCGGCGCACCGGCCGAGAGAGCGTCGCCTGTGCCGCTTCCGGGTGCACGCGGCTGCTCCGTGTTCAAAGGTCGCAATAGCCGGCTACAACATGCGTGATCTCTTCCAGTAGTAAGTTCTTGGGAGTCCGTGATACAGCTAGCTGTCCTCCCCCAACTCGGCAATCTCTTCCAGTAGTGCTAGTACTCCATGGCGTGATCCATCAACAAGCAGGCGGGAAAGTTATGGTATACTACTCGGTTTGCGGTGAGTGGCATGCCGAGCGACCATGTGGGGTCGAGCCGTGGAGGAGGGTGAGACACGAACACGACAGACGTGATTTAAACGTTGGTTTTGCTCGATGGCGCGATCCAACGAAACGAAACGTTGGTTTCTCTCCGTTTCCATTTTTTCTTTGGAAAAATGGAAACTTTTCCACTCCATTTTCATTCCTATTCCAAGGTTTCCCCGTTACAACATTCCATCAAATACAAAGGAAAACTAACACGCATGCTGATGCATCTCAATGATTCACAGATCATAGCCAATATTTACTTCACAACTAAAGAAAAAGTTGTGAGAGCGTGTACGATAGAAAAACTATTGATGGGGTCACTACGACTTAAACCCTAAACCCTAAACATGATTTAATTTCCTGGCTAGGTAGAACCTGTCGAAGGAAAGACGGCTGGCACCCTCGGATCATACGATGCTTTTGTGCAGTTCCACTAAAATCGACCCGAGCATCCCTGATGGCAAAGATA
This sequence comes from Triticum aestivum, assembly GCF_018294505.1. Taxonomy (NCBI): domain Eukaryota; kingdom Viridiplantae; phylum Streptophyta; class Magnoliopsida; order Poales; family Poaceae; genus Triticum; species Triticum aestivum. The sequence goes on from NC_057812.1 coordinate 26,491,605, forward strand.
TTGAAGAAGTGTGATTAGAATAATAGTACTGGCACTATTTCATGAGACATAAACTCATCACAAGTAGAAGCCGGTAGAAGTAGAGAAAGATCGACATGGAGATGGAGCTACGGCAGTGGAGCAAGTCGGCTCCAAAAGGAAGATGGACTACCTGGGACGTCAGGTTGTAGCTAGAAGGGCGGTTGGGACGCGGCATCGGCCCATACCGCGGTGACCCCCGATTGGGACGCACCGACTGTCGGTTTTCTCCCTCGCCGATGTCGACCGCGTGTACGCAGAACATTGTTCCCTTCCCCCAGCTGCGGGATCAGGCCCGTCGTTCTATGCTTGTGAAGAGAGCAACCTAAGCAAGCAGGCTTGTAGCTTAGGCTCCTGCTAGTGTATATATAGTGGTTTTCTTTTTCTCTCTATATCAACCATTTTATATTGCGTACGTGTCATTCAAGAGTGAAATGATGGTTGCTTCTTCCGACTAACTTACTGTGTGATTTGACTGCTCCTTAGTGGCCCCTACACGTACTCCCCCTACATGTATGCAACAGTCACACATACACATGGACGCAAAAACGCGCGCGACGCCCTAATGCATGCATGTCCGAGCACATGACGGAACACAAACGGTCACGCTCAAGTGCTCAACCTACACGTGCATGCACACACATACTCAGTCAGGGTGATCTAGTGACCGTATGAACACCGAAAAATATATATATTGAGTGCAATGAGCTTATTATGAAGTCCACTGGCCGTATTTTTACAAATATACAGTGACAGACAGTGTATTTATCTCGTGTGAAATTAAGCCATATTAACCGGAGAGGAGGCATCATGGACTAGCATTACTTTGCTGTGTCCCATCAACTTGCCGAACAAGGAGAAGGTTGCAGGACGGGAGAAGCTTGCGTGCGGTGGCTCGTAGGACAAGGAGAAACTTTTGACTAATGCAAGCTCTCCCTCGCTCAGGCGGTGGACGTACAACAGTTAATTCGGTGTCAGATTGCCAGAAGCATACACTGTACTACTAGTGCTATTAATGTTCGACTTCCCGAACAGCCAAGAGCAAAGTTTACTAGTACTACTACTATAGTCCATAAAGGTACGTACTATACTAGTACTAGGAACCGGATGGAGGAGCGTCTGCACTCTTATTATAATTTTAAAATGTGATAAAGCAATCTTCAACACATTTGGTTCTCTTCGAGGGTTCTCGCATGTGATAATGGAAGTTGATTGCATGGAACACCCGCCACAATTCTTGCTTAATTCTGGCTCATATCCTGTTACTAATAGTAGCGCTCAGTAATATTTCCTCTTTTTTTGTTATTCAGCATGTAAACAGGTCAGCAAACCTGGCGGCGCATCTTCCTGCGAACCGTGCTTGTTGCACTTTGAATGTGGCCGAGAGCTGGCTTGATGAAACACCTCGCTTCCTACTTCTTTTTTTGCGGGGTACCTCGCTTCCTAGTGACCAGTGTCTTGGCTGATCGTCCTAAGAATGCTTATATATGAATAAAGCTCTCTCATTTACCCGGAAAAAAGATTAAGCCATATTAACCGGAACGGAGGGAGTATGGACTAGCACTACTTTTTGGTGTGTCCCGTCAACTCACAGAACAAGGAGAAGCTTGCAGGACAAGGTGAAGCTTGCTTAAGCCTTTTGACTAAAGCAACCTACCCTCGGTGGGCATGCATCAGTCCATTCGGTGTCAGATTGTCAGAGGCATACATTGTAGTACCCAACATGCGGAGTACCATCATTGTTCGACTTCACGAAGGGGCGAAGAGCCAAGCGCAGTAGTACGTGTACTTGGTTTTGCACCTTCATACTACTCCACCCTCCGTCACATGTGTTGACAGGGCGCACTTCATTATGATGCATTTCTCTCAATGCATTTCCACCACTAGAGAGACTTTAGACGCGTTTGGTTTGATGCTCAATTAATTAGGGCTTGGTAACCGCAATCAAGTCCACAATTTTCTCTCCGTGTACTGTACTACTTCAGAGTGCATGCATGTGTGTACCCGGGGTGGAAGCACTGCATGCATGTGTATGCGCATTATTCCCTCTATTAATAGATGTAGTGTTATAACTACCAATGCTATTTTTCAGGCCGATCTCTAGTCGCCTTGGTCCCACAGATTTTATTTCTTTTTTCTGAAGCGCGCTGTATAAACAGTGACGGATGGAGTAGTATGAGCAGATTCAAAGAAGAGCGTGTTGATGGTTGCTTCTTCAGAGCAACTTACAGTAGGAAAGGTGGGGCTTATGATTTGACCGCTCATTACTCATTATTAATGCGGCGCAATGACCGGGCTGAGTCTCCCATACGGTTGTGCACTACCCCCTCGGTTCTTAAATATACTCCGGAGTATTTGTCTTTCTAGAGATTTCAACGAATGACTACTCAAATATTTGTCTTTTTAGAGATTCCAAATGGACTGGAACATACGGATGTATATAGACATATTTTAGAGTGTAGATTCACTCATTTTGCTCCGTATGTAGTCACATATGAAGGGAGTACACATATTTAGGAACGGAGGGAGTACACATATGAAGCAAAATGAGTGAATCTACACTCTAAAATATGCCTATTTGAAATTTGTAAAAAGATAAATATTTAGGAACGAAGGAGTATAATTTTGTGCATGGCACATGGACCCGGATGATGAAGAGGCTTCTCGCAATGCTATCAAGCTTCCATCATTTGTTTACATGATTGACATACTATACAAATAATTTTCCAGCAACATGAAATTGTACAATGGTGTGAGCTTTCAGCTTTTGTTTCGCGTGTCTTGCCATCGATGCTCTTTCGGAAACAATAAAAAACTAACTTCCTTGCTAATGCATGTCAATTATTAGCAGATGAGAGCTAATAATTACATCACAACTGAAGACAAAGTTGTGAGAAGGTGTTAAATTAAAATTGATCCATGCTTTCATTGGCAGCAACGTCCCCCCAGCTTTGTCTAAATCAACAAGGCATGTTGGGAAAAAAAGTAGCTGTCTGGAGCATGCAACATTCCGATCATTTTGTGCAGTTCCACTAAAATAGAGCTGAGCATCCCTGTTCCAAAGATATCAAGTGTGATTACGATAATAGAGGACTGCTGATGAAACAATAAACACACAAATAGAAGCCAGTCACCTTTGCAGTCTCTCTTAAGACTAACTAGTTGGAGAAGATTAGGCTCGGAGTTGGATGAGGAGGATAGAGAAAAACCAATCTCCCTTTGTGCAGTCACACTGAAATGTAGAGACGTTGCCCGTGTGACATTTTAGTACAACTGCACAAAACACTCTTAAGAAAAAAGTGATTTGTGCAGTTCACCAAAAGGTCGCAATAGAAACGAGGTGAAATGGATAGCGCTGTTTGCAAAAAAGAGGTAGAAAGGAAACAATTACTGGCCAATAACAGGTGATGACACATGCGACGACAAAAAGTAGCATATTCCTTGTCCTAAAGGAAGATAACAACACGGTTGTGTTTGTCTAAAACGGCGTGAGGACGAGAATGCAATATGGAAAGTACACTGGACGAGCTACGTTTTGGGCAAAGAACTATGGAAGATCCACATGCAGCGACGTGGGAAAACGGGCAGTGGAGCAAGGCCGGAGGGGATACCTAGAGGTCGTCGGGATGTAACTAGGTGAGCGGCGGCGGGCGGAATCTATGAGCAGGTGGCGTAGGCCCTGCCGTGCCGGAGCTTGGTCAGAGAGAACGGCGTGTACCGCAGATCGGGACGTGCTGCCTCGGCGCCATCGAATGGAGAAACGATGCACTTCCTCCGTTTCCCCCGGCGGACGGGATGTAGCCGGATCAGTGACCAACGGTGAGAGAGAGAGAGGCCACCGCACTCCCTTTCCCCCGACGGACGGGAAGCGGCCGGATCAGTGACCAACGGTGAGAGAGAGAGAGAGGCCACCGCACTCCCTTTCCCCCGGCGGATGGGATGCGGCCGGATCAGTGACCAACGGTGAGAGAGAGAGGCCACCGGAGCCTTGTGTGAGATACTCTGAAGAGCGGACTACCTTCTCCTCCATAAAAATCGTTTTATATTTTGTGTACGTTCCATTGAGCGCTATAACTTTATTTAAAAATAACGCGGCAACGCGTCAAGTCAAACTTTGTTTCGTGCACGCGTGGTACACGACCTCCCTAGGTAAACAACCGCTACAGGCGTTCAAATTAGCACGTGGGCTGCCATTTCGTAAAGAAATGAGCTCCACCGTGTACCCTCGCGGGTGTGGCTGGGCACGAAGCGTGAGTACGTACACGGTGCACCTATTCTCTTCTTGTATACATACACCACCTACGTGGGGTTGTGTGAGAGAGATACAAACCTAGAGAAGAGAGTGGGTTCTTGAGAG
>NC_057812.1:26496154-26502930 GCF_018294505.1 Triticum aestivum
TATTTAACATATGCAATGTGTGTGAAATAGAGTCCTGGATATAACATATATATAGAGGGGGCGATCCATGAGAAGAGAGTGGAGGTATCATCGGCTTGAGGTGTCCATAGAATCGAAGAGAGGGATGATGTGTGTGTGTGCGCGCGCGATCGATAAAGAGTGCCATCGAATTTGTGTGTGCCCACGTCAAAGATATAGAGTGGCTGGCCTATTGGAACGTGAGATGGGACATGTGCAGTTTGTCTCTGTGGCATGGATACCTACCTGCAGCGCTCGACTATCGGTGTGTGGTGGGGGGAGAGGGAGGCCCAATTAACTATAGAGGTACAATGGCTGGTATATGTGTGGAGGAGGAGAGAGGCCTACCTCATGTATTAAGGAGATCGATCTGCCTCATGTATTAAGGGAGATCGATCGGCATCCATGCATATGTGCAGGAGATGAATAAGGTTGGGAGAGAGACAGAGCTAGAGTGTTGGAGGGGTGGTAGTGGAGTTGCTTCTAACAAATGGTGGAATAGGCTTGCTAGCCAAACGGAGGGCAAGCCCGCAATATCAATAAGAGAGGAGATGGCTGCTTGTTGTCTGTGCACGTGCGTGTGAGAGACGGGTCAGGAGGCATGCACGAAAGATGAGGGGGGACGATGTGGCTGTGGTAAGAAGACGTAACTACATAGGAAGATCAATCTCCCTTATTAAGAGAAAGGAGAGACATAACTTGTGAGGTACGTCAATCGATGGGGGGGTAGTTAAAGTCGATCTAGGTATATGTTGGGAGATCGATCGGTATACATGCATGTGTGTGTTAGAAGCAAATGAGGCACGAGGAGAAGGATAGAGAGAGAGGGATGCATGTAGGAGGTGGTACGAGAGGCATACTATATCAAGGGGGAGGAGTGTGCGAGTACGAGAACGATGAAAAGAGTGGTGGGAGTGAGGCATGGACGGTGACAAGAGAAGAGAGGAAGCTTGTGTTTGTGCTAGGCACACCTGGCTAGAGAGGCATATCGATCGATGTGTGCCGTAAAGAAGGAGCTAGGGGGCCTACACACACCGTCGGTGAACGACCTAAAGTGAAAAGACGAATTTGCGCGATGGAGCTAGAGAATGCTGAGGGAGTGTGAGAGGGATGCGGGCGTGTGCATGCACGAGAGAAAGTTAGTGCTAGCTACAAAGATTAAAGGGTTGTGTGGGTGTAAAAGACGAATAGAGATCATATATACTTCATTATAAAAAGCGAATTCAGATATTTGAAGAATTTATCATAGTGTTTCAAACCGACGGATGTGTGAATATATATAACGGTGACACACATGGTGTGGTTATGAACATGGTATACTACATTTAATATATTTTATCTCTACTCTTATAAAAAAACGGAGTTGTTGATAATGGTGTGCCTGCCATCCTACATTATAGGCCGTCTGATTTATATCTGGCGGATAGCAAGGAAACTATGATGGTTGAAGTTGGCAACAATCATGATTGTAGATTCTTATTGAAATAGAGAAACGAATTCAAATTTAGTTCGAATTGCAGCGGTAGTATAGACATTTGGAATGCACTAAAATGTTGGTATGAGTAGGTTACATGCATTATACAGCAAGCGAAAAAATTTAATCGGACATAACAGGGATTCATACTCCCTCCTTCCATCTATATAGGGCGTAATGAGATTTTTAAGACCGCCTTTGACTATTGACAAGATTAATAGTACATGACATGCACAATGTGAAAAATATATCATTGAAAGAACCTTTCACAAACGAATTTAACGGTGTGCTTTGTGTAAGTTGCATTTCATATATCATTGCTCTAATATTTGGTCAAAGTTAGCATCGAAAAACGCATTAGGCCCTATATAGATGGAAGGAGGGAGTAGCTTTGAATAGCATTTGTATAGTAAAATGGGGCAAGACTCTCTCTTTGTGTGGTGTGAATAGTTTTATTTTTTTCATTTTCTTTTTGGTTGAGGGAAGTGCGAATTGATTTGGTACGTATAAGTACAATATTACTACACGTTAGGCTTGTCCCTAAAATTCAACCTGCGTCTTGTTATATCCCGAAAATTCAGATATCGTGCTCCCAAAACTGGCGCCTTCACAACCCACGCCTTGCTATCCAGAAATTACAACGCGTGCGAAAACTCCCTCCAGCTGCCAAATCCCGATAGGTGAAATCCCCCTTCTAACCCTGAGCCGAAAGGGCCGCTAGTTCAAATCGGTGGGGGGTACTTTTGTAACACACCCTACATTTTGAACAAGCGCGTTCCTAAGTCATGCTTCACCCCCTTCCATCGCCCCCTTTTCGCCATTCGAAAACCCAGGCCGCCATAACCTCTCCGCTCCAGCCGCGAAACCCCACCCTCCTCCGTCTGCCACGTCACCGCTGCCCAGCCGGAGCATCTTCCCCGACGGCGTCGTCGACCGCAATAGCTCGACGTCCCTCGTCCACCTCCCCGGATGAGGATCCGTCGTCCATCTCGCCGTCCCGCCGGTTCAGCAGCCCCGTCTTCCACCTCCAAGGAGCTGCTCCGACGATCACTGTGGGAGTCCTGGATTAGGGGGTCTCCGGACAGCGGGACTATCTCCATTGGCCGGACTGTTAGACTATGAAGATACAGGATTGAAGACTTCGTCTCGTGTCCGGATGGGACTCTACTTGGCGTGGAAGGCAAGCTAGGCAATACGGATATGTGTATCTCCTCCTTTGTAACCGACCTTGTGTAACCCTAACCTCTCCGGTGTCTATATAAACCGGAGGGTTTTAGTCCGTAGGACAACATACAATCATACCATAGGCTAGCTTCTAGGGTTTAGCCTCTCTGATCTCGTGGTAGATCTACTCTAGTATTACCCATATCATCAATATTAATCAAGAAGGACGTAGGGTTTTACCTTCAATAAGAGGGCCCGAACCTGGGTAAAACATTGTGTCCCCTGCCTCCTGTTACCATCTGCCTTAGACGCACAGTTCGGGACCCCCTACCCGAGATCCGCCAGTTTTGACACCGATAATCGCCTTGTCTATCACGGCTGCTCCATCCCCACAGCGCCGCCTTAACCTGCTCCACCGGAACCGCAGCATCCTCACCGACTCCTCGGACGAAACCGAGGCCTAATCGGCGCCACCAAAGAGGTTTTACACTCATCGCATCGCACCTTCTCCTTAACTCGACCTCCCGGCGCCGATGGTGCTCCATCACGCACCCCCATGGAGCGGCTACCTTGAAACCGGCGCCGTGGGTGACATCTCCCCGAAGGCTCTCCCCCAGTGCGAGGCCCCTTGGGCGGCGGCGTCCATAGCAGCCGGATCTGCTGCTGCTGCTCGGCTCTCGCTCGATCGCTCGCTCGCCCAGCTGCTGCTGCTCTCCCCCTCGCTCGTGCTGCTGCTCCGCTCCAATTAAGCCACACTTGAGTCGAATGAATCGACTTTTGGGTCAGTCGATTTTCAGGGGTTGGGGGGCTCGCCGGAGTTAAGGAAGAACCACCCGCAGCGGGGACGGGGGCTCGCCGGAGAGGCACCCCACTATCTATCTTAGGGTTCAGGGTGGGGGCGGGGGGCCTACAGGGCTGGCCGGGGCGGCGGTGGCGAGTTGTTTCGGGGCGGCGAGGCGGCGCTGGGGCCGGCGGTTCGGCCGGTGGTGGCTGGCGGCTCAGGGGGGTGCAGGTTGAAGATGAACTGCAAGCCCTCCCTAAACTACATGTCAAGTGCCTCTCTGCTACCATTGCGTTCAGTTTCGAGAGTAGAATTCAGATTCCACAGTAAATTTCAGTTTCAACAGTTCAGTTCGGAGTCAACAGTTTTTACCTCATCTGTTGTAGTCAGGTGGTTTTTGGTGATGTTAATTTTACATCCATTTTACATCATCTATTGGAGATGCTATTAGAATCCCACTTGAGATTGACGATGTCTGTCTTGTGCTGCTTCAGCCTTCACGTCTTACGGCTCACCGAAGCTGCTCCAACGATAGAATGATCCATCACAACAGAGCATTGTCCTGGACGCCGTCTACAGATTCCTCAGATCTTCCTCCACACCTCTGACAGCCACCTCTGCCTCAACTGCTTCAGCGACCAACCCAATGATGCTGAGGTCGACACGGCTACGGCAAAGAGGTTGTACACTTGTTGCATCACTTATTACTATACATTCACGTCGATCCATTAGGGCTATTTTGGTTCAATGGAAAAACATCGATCCACTGGTTGTTACCATCACTCTAAATTTCTGCATGCTCTCCTTACATAATCTCACCATATTTTTTCGTATGCATGTCAGATATTGTACATAGTCATGCTGAACATGTAGAGAAAAAGAGAAGAGTTTTGCACGGCAATACAATGTCATGCAGACATCGCTCCATGGTGGGTTCAATGGCAAACCCTCCCCACCCCTCTCCAGATTGTAATCCAGAGGAAGATATCTGTTCTGAGGCGGATTCGAACGCCGCTGACCACTCCTATTTACCCCCCAAGGTGTTTGCTCTACCTTGGCATGATGATGTTAGTCATATCATGCATATGTTGCCTTGCAGTGTCTACTTTTGACATCATATATGTCATCTGCTTAGTTTAGACATGTTCTGTAATGCCACCCGTTTAGTTTCTATATCATATATGGGAATTATGCAGTCTCATGTCTTTTAGCCAGCCATAATATATGTGAAATGTGCAATGCCATCCTGTTTAACCAGGCATCATATATTTGAATGATATCTTGCCCGTCCTTCTATTCATTACATTTCCATTTGTCAACAATGTTTGTACATTAAACTACTCTTCCTGTGAATCAGCCATTTGGGTGGGAGATGGAAAAATCTGGAGTGAAAACAAGGCCTTCAGAACAGACAGTGCTACCTGTCGAAGCAGATCTCTTGTTGGGTCCCGATAGCTCCTCAGAGATGGATTCAGAGACAGATGACCGGTCCTATTCCCCCACTGAGGTGTATGCTCTAACTTGGCACGGTTATACTACTCATATCATGCATACGGTGTCTTACATTGCATAGTTTAGACATCATATACACAATATTCAACACCGTGTTCTTAGTTCAGACATCATATCGAATGCCCTCTGTTTAGCATATAAATCACATATGTGAATTAAATGATGCGATCCTGATTACTTAGATTACATGTATGTGAATTATGTCATGCGATCCTGTTTAGTTATTCATCATATCTTTGAATTATGTTATGCTATGCTATCCAGTTTAGATAGACATCATATATGTGAAATTATGTCATGCTATCCGTTTTAGTTAAACAATATACATGTCAACTATTTCATGCCCTCTTTTTTCCACACTATCTATTGCATCTGTCTCTCATACAATGTTTGTACATTCAACTATGTTTCCTGTTTATCAGCCATTTGACTTGGAGCGGGTGATGCCAGTATCTAGCGGACTAAAAACACGGTCTTCAAATAAAACAGTGCTACCTCTTGGTGGAGATAGCACCCCGGTTGTACATGCACAAGAACCAGCCCTACCACACATAACCCAAACTCTCGTAGATTGTACCCCTACTATGATGGACAGAGAACCAGCTTCACCCAATCTAACCCCAACCCCAGCCGATAGTAACCCAGTTCCTGTTGACACAGCACCATCTCCACCACAGAGCTCCCAAACAAGAGCAGTTAGTAAGGCAGCTCCAGTGCCCAAAGGACCAGTACTATCACGGCGAACCCCAACTCCACCAGTTAGTACGCCTATTCCACTACTAGGAAAAGGGCTATAGATGGAATTGACACTAATGGCGCACCAGACATGTGGTGCGCCATTACTATATACTAATGGCGCACCATGTGTTGGTGCGCCATTAGTGTCCAAATACTAATGGCGCACCACATCCACGGTGCGCCATTAGTAAAAAAAATTCAAAACTACTAATGGCGCACCGTGGGAGTGGTGCGCCATTACTAGTAGTTGAACTAGTAATGGCGCACCATGCCACGGTGCGCCATTAGTAACTTGGCCACCACTTCCACTGAATGCACCCCCCCCCTCGTGGACCGCCTTTTCAGTTTTAAAAAAATAAAAAAATGATGGAAATGTCAAAAAAATAAAAGAAAATAAGTTTCCCATGTGATATGTAGTCTAGTTGTTGTGAAAATTTACAAATATGAATTTCGACTTTATTTGCGAAATCTCTCGAGAATTTGTAAAATGGGCATAACTTTTGCGTACGAACTCGGATGAAAAAGTTTTTTATATGAAAAATCATCTACTCAAAAAGTTACATCCGAATTTAACGGGGGGAACCCCGTTAAACATTTTCAAAATCCTCAAAAACCTAACAGAAAAAAAGATATGGGGCTTTTAAGATCTGGAGAGGCAAAAAAAATTCAAACTTACTAATGGCGCACCTACCCATGGTGCGCCATTACTATCTTCCTGCCTTCAAAATTCAAAATAAGTCAAAAAATAAAAAAAGTTACTAATGGCGCACCTGCCCATGGTGCGCCATTAGTATCTTCCCGCCTTCAAAATTCAAAAAAAGTTAAAAAAAAAGTTACTAATGGCGCACCTGCCCAATGTGTGCCATTAGTATCTTCCCGCCTTCAAAATTCAAAATAAATCAAAAAAAAGTTAGTAATGGCGCACCTGCCCGCGGTGCGCCATTACTATGCCGTATATATGGCTGGGCGTGGTCCTCTCCTCCTTACCTCTTCATTCTTCTCCAACACTCCACCTCTCCTCCACTCCATCTCCTCCTCTCATCCACTCCATCTTCCCTTCTCTCCTCCACCATACTACCCTCCTCCTCT
>NC_057812.1:26503238-26509068 GCF_018294505.1 Triticum aestivum
GTGAGCTCCTCCTCCCTCCTCTCCTCCCATCCCCTCATGGTTTCTCCTTCCTCCTCTCCGATGCTCCGGTGAACTCCTCTCCGGCGACCTTCTCCTCCTCCTCTCCGGCGAACTCCTCCTCCTCCTCTCCGGCGATGTAGGCGAGCGCCTCTCCGGTGACCTCCTCCTCCTCCTCTCCGGCGAAATCCTCTCTGGCAAAAGAACACGGCAAAAGAACGTACAAGATCCAAAAACAGGAACAAACTTTGAAATAATATCGTGCCAAAAAACGAGCAAAAAATGGGAAAAAAATCACGATCCAGATCCAAATTCAAAATTCAAAAATAGCAATGGCGCACGGTGGGGGTTAGACGGTCCGCCACTACTATTTTCCCGCCTTCAAAATTCAAAAATACTAATGGCGCACCAGTGGCCTATACTAATGGCGCACCAGTGGCCTATACTAATGGCACACCGTGGCCTATACTAATGGCGCACCATGGCATATACTAATGGCGCACCAGTGGTGCGCCATTAGTAAAAATACTAGTGGCGTGATACTAATGGCGCACCAGTGATGCGCCATTAGTAGGCAAAACTGGTGCGCCATTAGTAGCCCTTTTCCTAGTAGTGTTCCTGTGGATGAACACTAGTAGAAAACAGGGCTTTGGTCCAGGCCGGGTCAGCCCATTAGTCCCGGTTCAGTCCAGAACCGGGACCAATGTGGGAATTGGTCCCGGTTCATCTGGACCTTTTGGTCCCGGTTGGTGGGATGAACCGGGACCAATGGGCCTCGCTCCTGGACCACCACCATTGGTCCCGGTTCGTGGCTTGAACCGGGACCAAAGGCTCCCCTTTAGTCCCGGCTCATGTCACCAACCGGGACCAATGAGGTGCCTATATATACCTCTCGCTCGCGAGCAGAGCACCCAGTGCTCTGTTGTTCTCTGGCCAAGGGGGAGAGGGCTTTGTGGTGCTCTAGCTCACCTCCTATGCACATGAGGTGTTCGATGGAATGCCCGAGCCACACTACTTAAGCTTTCTCCTGTTGAAGCTCGACCTCCAAGCTCCATTTTCCTCGAGATTTGTCTAGATTTAGCGGTCCGTCACGCCCCGTCCCCGTCTTCACCGCCGTCGATCACCCGTGCCGATCTCATCACCGAAACCACCGTGGTAAGCCTCTTGTTCTTATCTTCTTTTTGAAAGGAAAAATATTCTTACTTGTATGTTTAGATAGATACTTGTATCATTTTCTTACATTTATTATTGCATCTTATATAGTGCGATGGTTTTGGTATCCGCCCCCGTCAGCCCTCGTCCTGTCTATGATTCAGATGTGGTATGTATATTATCTTTATAACTATTGGTTCATTTATTGTTTATGATAATTATGCCGACCAACGTGACATAGATTTATTTATCTAGGATGTATGTGAATCGGAAATGCCAACCGACCCTATTGTCGAGAGGTTAAATTTAGTTGAAGAAGAAAACAATTTGTTGAAGGAAAAAATAAAAAAAATTGAGGAGGAGAAGATGATATTGGAGTTGCATGTTGCGGATGTCGTCGATGATCACAAGATCAAGATGGATGCAATGCGCTTGAAGACTAGAAAGATTAGAAAATATGCCATTCATACCGAGGCTTGGTATCATTATGCCATTGGATCAATTGTTACCTTGGTTGCGATTATGATCGCATTTGTTTTCGCATTGAAATGTATTACACAGTTTCAATGTATGGTTTAATTAATTAGATGCTCTGGAGAGCTATATGTTGTTAGATGAGAACTATGTATGCACTTTGGTTTTAATGTGATGATGAACTTCTATTAATTTGGACACTTAATTATATATAATGCACGCAGATGAACTGGCAATGGATGTACGGTGACAGACACACCCGCGAGTACATTAAGGGCGTGCATGAGTTTCTCAATGCGGCTGAGGCAAACAAGCAGAATGGTTTTATGTGTTGTCCATGCACTGAATGTGGGAATACAAGGTCTTACTCTAATCGGAAAATCCTTCACTCCCACCTGCTTTACAAGGGTTTCATGCCACACTATAATGTTTGGACGAGGCACAGAGAAGTAGGGGTTATGATGGAAGACGGCGAAGAAGAAGACTACGATGACAACTATGTGCCCCCTGAATACGGTGATGCTGCAACGGGGGGAGCTGGTGAAGATCAAGAGGAACCAGACGATGTGCCCAATGATGCTGCAACGGGTGAAGCTGCTGAAGATCAAGAGGAACCAGACGATGTGCCCGATGATGATGATCTCCGCCGGGTCATTGTCGATGCAAGGACGCAATGCGAAAGTCAAAAGGAGAAGCTGAAGTTCGATCGCATGTTAGAGGATCACAAAAAAGGGTTATACCCCAATTGCGAAGATGGCAACACAAAGCTCGGTACCGTACTGGAATTGCTGTAGTGGAAGGCAGAGAATGCTGTGGCTGACAAAGGATTTGAGAAGCTACTGAAAATATTGAAGAAGAAGCTTCCAAAGGATAACGAATTGCCCGACAGTACATACGCAGCAAAGAAGGTCGTATGCCCTCTAGGATTGGAGGTGGAGAAGATACATGCATGCCCTAATGACTGCATCCTCTACCGCGGTGAATACAAGGATCTGAACGCATGCCCGGTATGCGGTGCATTGCGGTATAAGATCAGACGAGATGACCCTGGTGATGTTGACTGCGAGCCCCCCAGGAAGAGGGTTCCTGCGAAGGTGATGTGGTATGCTCCTATAATACCACGGTTGAAACACCTGTTCAAAAACGAAGAACATGCCAAGTTGATGCGATGGCATAGTGAGAACCGAAAGAAAGATGGGAAGTTGAGAGCACCCGCTGACGGGTCACAGTGGAGAAAAATCGAAAGAAAGTACTGGGATGAGTTTGCAAAGGACCCAAGGAATGTATGGTTTGCTTTAAGCGCGGATGGCATTAATCCTTTCGGGGAGCAGAGCAGCAATCACAGCACCTGGCACGTGACTCTATGTATGTATAACCTTCCTCCTTGGATGTGCATGAAGCGGAAGTTCATTATGATGCCAGTTCTCATCCAAGGCCCTAAGCAACCCGGCAACGAAATTGATGTGTACCTAAGGCCATTAGTTGAAGAACTTTTACAGCTGTGGAATGAAAACGGTGTACGTACGTGGGATGAGCACAGACAGGAGGAATTTAAACTTAAGGCATTGCTGTTCGTGACCATCAACGATTGGCCCGCTCTCAGTAACCTTTCAGGACAGACAAACAAAGGATACCACGCATGCACGCACTGTTTAGATGACACTGAAAGTATAACCTGGACAAATGCAGGAAGAATGTGTACCTGGGCTATCGTCGATTTCTTCTGACCAACCATCAATGTCGAAAGAAAGGCAAGCATTTCAAAGGCGAGACAGATCACCGGAAGAAGCCCGCCATGCGCACCGGTGATCACGTGCTTGCTATGGTCAATAATTTACACTACGTAATCTTTGGAAAGGGTCCCGGTGGACTAGCTGTTCCGAATGACGCTGAGGGACACGCACCCATGTGGAAGAAGAAATCTATATTTTGGGACCTACCCTACTGGAAAGACCTAGAGGTCTGCTCCTCAATCGACGTGATGCACGTGACGAAGAACCTTTGCGTGAACCTGCTAGGCTTCTTGGGCGTGTATGGGAAGACAAAAGATACACCTAAGGCACGGGAGGACCTACAACGTTTGCACGAAAAAGACGGCATGCCTCCGAAGCAGTATAAAGGTCCTGCCAGCTACACTCTTACGAAAGAAGAGAAAAAAATCTTCTTTGAATGCCTGCTCAGTATGAAGGTCACGACTGGCTTCTTGTCGAATATAAAGGGAATAATAAATATGCCAGAGAAAAAGTTTCAGAACCTAAAGTCTCATGACTGCCACGTGATTATGACGCAACTACTTCCGGTTGCATTGAGGGGGCTTCTACCGGAAAACGTCTGATTAGCCATTGTGAAGCTATGTGCATTCCTTAATGCAATCTCTCAGAAGGTGATCGATCCAGAAATCGTACCAAGGCTAAGGAGTGATGTGGCGCAATGTCTTTTCAGTTTCGAGCTGGTGTTCCCACCATCCTTCTTCAATATCATGACGCACGTCCAAGTTCATCTTGTCGACAAGATTTTCATCCTGGGACCCATATTTCTACACAATATGTTCCCCTTTGAGAGGTTCATGGGAGTCCTAAAGAAATATGTTCGTAACCGCGCTAGGCCAGAAGGAAGCATCTCCATGGGCCATCAAACAGAGGATGTTATCGGGTTTTGTGTTGACTTCATTCCTGGCCTTAAGAAGATAGGTCTCCCTAAATCGCGGTATGAGGGGAGACTGACTGGCAAAGGCACTCTTGGAAGAGACTCAATAATATGCAGGGACGGATATTCTTGGTGTCAAGCACACTACATAGTTCTACAGAACTCTACCTTGGTGACCCCGTATGTCGATGAACACAAGAACAGTCTGCGCTCCAAACACCCGGAGCGGTGCGACGACTGGATTACATGTGAACACATCAGGACTTTCAGTAGTTGGTTGGAAACACGTCTCAGAGGTGACAACACTGTTTGTGATGAGTTGTACTTGTTGTCCAGGGGACCATCTTTGACTGTATTGACTTACAAAGGATACGAGATAAATGGGAATACATTTTACACGATCTCCCAAGATCAAAAGAGCACCAACCAAAACAGCGATGTCCGCTTTGATGCAGCAACCGAAATCGGAAAGGACACATATTATGGTTACATAGTGGACATATGGGAACTTGACTACGGACCTGATTTTAAGGTCCCTTTGTTTAAGTGCAAATGGGTCAATCTGTTAGGCGGCGGGGTACAGGTAGACCCATAGTACGGAATGACAACAGTGGATCTGAAAAATCTTGGGTACACTATCGAACCGTTCGTCCTAGCCAATGATGTGGCACAGGTTATCTATGTGAAGGACATGTCTACCAAACCGAGAAAAAGAAGAGATAAGGAAGCGAATACATCATACGATGAGCCAAAGCGCCACATAGTTCTTTCAGGAAAAAGGGACATCCTGGGAGTGGACGGCAAGACAGACATGTCTGAAGATTATGAAAAGTTTCATGAAATTCCTCCCTTCAATGTCAAGGCTAACCCAAGCATCCTGATAAACAATGAAGATTATCCATGGTTACGGCGCAATAAGCAAATGACACAAGCGAAGAAAAAGTGAAGACTTTCTCCCGCAACTATTATGATGATACCATGCCAACTTTGTAACACACGAACATGCTACCATTATCCGTTTTGTACATGCACATGCTATGTGGGTGAAATTATGATACCATCCCAACTTTCAACTTTTTCAGAGTTCATTTGAAAGTGATTGTCCATTTTGTACACGAAGTGCATCAAGTTTTCTCTATAAGCGCATCTATTCTCATTTTTTTAGTAAGTTAATCACAAACTTGTGATGCAAACAATTTTCAAAGAATTCAAATTTTAACTATTCAAATTTGAAAACTAATGGCACTAACAGAATGTTTATAATTTTTCTAAAACTAATGGCACTAGCAGAAAGTTTATAATTTTGCTAACCTAAAAGCAAACAGAATTAAAAATTAAAGCAAAAAACAAAAGAAAATAAATAATGCAAAAAATTCAAAAAAGCAGGAAAAAACTATTTTTATAATAAAGTTAATCTCAAAATAAAATAAATAAAGCAACAAAGAAAACAAAAAAACTGAAAAAGTGTTTTCAAATTTGAAAACTAATGGCACTAACAGAAAGTTTATTATTTTTCTAAAACTAATGGCACTAACAGAAAGTTTTTAATTTTGCTAACCTA
>NC_057812.1:26509516-26521752 GCF_018294505.1 Triticum aestivum
ATGGCACTAACAGAAAGTTTATAATTTTGCTAACCTAAAAGCAAACACAATTAAAAATTAAAGCAAAAACCAAAAGAAATTAAATTAAATAATGCAAAAAACAAATCAAAAAACAGGAAAAAACTATTTTTATAGTAAAGTTAATCACAAAATAAAATAAATAAAGCAACAAAGAAAAAAACAAAAAAGTGTTTTCAAATTTGAAAACTAATGGCATTAACAAAAAGTTTATAATTTTTCTAAAACTAAAAGCATAAAGAATTAAAAAATAAAGCAAAAAACAAAAGAAAAATAAACAAAGCAACAAAAAACAAAAAAATGCCACCTACTGGGCCACCACGGCCTGAATACGACTAGAAACCCTACCATGGGCCAGGATTCAGGCCCGCAGCAGGCCCAGTAGGCCCACAGGCATTGCAGTGACAGATTAGGCCCAAAAGCCTGCAGTTGAGAGGAGCTCGGGAGGGTGGGCGCAGCAGTGCTTATAAACCACTCCCGAGCCATCTCAACTAGCGAGGTGGGACTAAACTTTTGGGCGCGGGGCAGCACAAGGCCATTGGTCCCGGTTGTTGGCACCAACCAGGACTAAAGGGGGTATTGGTCACAGTTCGTGGCACAAACAGGGACCAATGCACCCATTTAGTCCCGGTTGGTGCCACCAACCGGGACCATAGGCCTCTGCTTCCCGCCCTTTCGGCTGCTGAAAAGAGACCTATGGTCCCGGTTGGTGGCACGAACCGGGACCATAGGTGTGCATTGGTCACGGTTCGTGCCATGAACCGGGACCATTGCTCTGGGTATATAATGTAGCACTTGTGAAAACTTCGCCAACCGCTCCCATTCGTACCCGACGCCGCCAGGCCGTTCGTCGTCGTTGTCGCCGCCCCGAGCCCGTCGTCGCCCGCTCCCCGTCGCCGTCGCGCCGCGCCGCCGTAGGCCTTCTCCCCTTCGCTGCGTGCGCCATCTCCGGCCCCCTCCCCGTCGCCCCACGCCGCGTCGCCGGCCTCCCCCGCGCCGTCGCCGGCCTCCTCCCCGTCCCCGGCCTCCTCCCCGTCGCGCCCCCAGTGAGCTCCCCGCCCCTTCCCATCGATCCCTGTCGCTCTGACCATCGCCGCCGCCGCCGCTGCTCTCTGTGTGCGATAAATTTTTTCAGATGTGTATGTATATGCTCATATGTATTTGGATTTGGCTATGTATGTATGTATATGCTCATATATATGTACGTATGTATGTATATGCTCTCTGTATATGGATTTGGCTATGTATATGCTCTCTGTATATGCTCATATGTATGTATGTTCATATAGCATTTTTCTATATATGAATTATTATTTTTGTTCATGGATATATGCTAAAGAAAATGAGGGGGTGATAGATGATGATGAGGGGTCGAGAGGGGGACGATAGGTCGAGAGGGGTCGAGGGGAGAAAAACAATGTTATCAGGGACGAGGGTCGTCGAGGGGTCGAGAGAGGGACGAGGGGTCGAGAGGGGTACGAACCGGGACCAATACTCTGTGTATATAAGCATGACTTAGAAAGAAGAAGAGGAGAGGAAGAAGAGGAGAAATAAATAAGAAGAAGAAAAAAGAAGAAAAAGAAGAGGAGAAGAAGAAAGGAATAGTGGAGAAGAAGAGAAAATAGAATATATATTCTATTTTCTCTTCTTCTCCACTATTCCTTTCTTCTTCTCCTCTTTTTTTCTTCTTTTTTTCTTCGATCTTCTCCTCTAGCTATTCCTTTCTTCTTCTCCTCTTTCTTCTTCTTCTTCTTCTTCTTCTTCTTCTTCTTCTTCTTCTTCTTCTTCTTCTTGTTCTTCTTAATTTTTATTGGGAACGAGGGTGTCGAGGATCGCCGAGGGGTCGAGGGTCGGGAACTAGGGTAGAGGGTCGAGGGATCGAGGGTCGAGGGTTCCAGGGTCGTCTAGGGGTCGAGGGTTCCAAGGTCGTCGAGGGTTCGAGGGGTCGAGGATCGCCGAGGGGTCGAGAGAGGTTTCCTAGTGTCAAAGTATTGAAGAAATCCATGGCTTCATCATTAGCCGGAAGTAACCAGGGCATGACGAAGTCCTCCAAAGTTATTTTGGAATGGTGTCCTGGATAGGATAATTTGCCTTTTTGTATGAATTTCAGCAAAGGCCTTCCAAATAGCGATATTTGGAAGGTTCTTGCTGAACTTTGTACCAAAAGGCGAATTATCCTATCTAGGACTCCGTTCCAAAATAACTTTGGAGAGCTTCGTACCATCATGCACCTGTTACTTTCGCCTAATGATGAAGACATGGTTTTGTTGAATCCTTTGACACTAGGCAACCTCCCGACCCCTCGGTGATCCTCTCGAACATGAGAGGAAGAAGAGGATCGCCGAGGGGTCGAGGGTTCCAGGGTCGTCGAGGGTTCGAGGGGTCGAGGATCGCCGAGGGGTCGAGAGAGAGATTTCCTAGTGTCAAAGTATTGGATAAATCCATGTCTTCATCATTAGCCGGAAGTAACCAGGGCATGACGAAGTCCTCCAAAGTTATTTTGGAATGGTGTCCCGAATAGGATAATTTGCCTTTTCGTATGAATTTCAACAAAGGCCTTCCAAATAACGATATTTGGAAGGTTCTTGCTGAACTTTGTACCAAAAAGCGAATTATCCTATCTAGGACTCCGTTCCAAAATAACTTTGGAGAACTTCGTACCATCATGCACCTGTTACTTTCGCCTAATGATGAAGACATGGTTTTGTTGAATCCTTTGACACTAGGCAACCTCCCGACCCCTCGGCGATACTCTCGAACATGAGAGGAAGAAGAGGATAAAAAAAGAAGAGGAAGAAGAAGAAAAAGAGGAGAAGAAATAATAGAGGAGTTCTTCTCCTCTATTCTTTCTTCTCCTCTTTTTTTCTTCTTCTTCCTCTTTTTTTATCGGGAACGAGGGTCGTCGAGGGACATATAGATGTAGTGTCGTCGTTGTCGATATATACCCCCTCCCGATAGCTTCAACACGTGGGGGGGGGTCGATATTACCCCCTCCTTGAAGCGTTTTCGAGGCCACCCCAAACCCTTGAAGCGTTGTCGAGGCCACCCCAAACCCTAGAGAAGCAGCGTCGAGGCCACTAATTAATATATATGATTCCTTACTATGATTAGGTAGCTAGTTCTACGTTTGGCACTAATATATCCATCTGTCATGTTTGAATAATAATTGCCATGTTGTAAATATTTGTAGAAACTATGGACACCGCCCGAGACGAAGCAAAAGAAGCGTTGTTGAGGGACATAATTGCAGAAGGAAGTGATGTCGTCTCGTTGTTTCTCAATGATACCGATGGTCTGGAAGGAGAGGGTGAAGAAGCTGGCTACGGTGACCTAATGCCGGTGCAAGAAGAAGAACATGAGGACGGCTCCGGTGACCCAATGCCGGTGCAAGAAGGAGACCGTGATGACGGCTCCGGTGACCGAACCGAGTCCGGCCAGGTATATATATTAGTTAAGCCTGTGCTGACTAGCTGATTGATGCATTCATTGTTTTGGTATGTACACATATTAATTAAGTCTTTGTTCTTTTTTCTAGCCCTCCGGATCGAGCACAACTTCGGTAAAGAGACGAGGCCCGAAGAAAAAGTTGAGCTCGGATGAAAAGTTTGAGATCATAGCAATCGCGCCCGACGGCCAACCGATTGAACCCATCCGAACAAAGAACGCATTTGTTGCTCAGTGCGGGGTTCTGGTTAGGGACAAGATCCCGATAAGCATCCAGCAATGGTTTAAGCCGGCTACAGAAGACCCTGAGGTGTCTTATGTCAATGATATGCAGAAAAATGATCTTTGGACTGCGCTGAAGTCAAATTTCACCCTACCGCCAGAGGATAATCCAGAGAACCCAGTTAAAGAGCAATTAATCAAGTCTTTTGCTCTTAAGAGGATGGCAGAACTATTCAGGAGGTGGAAGAAAGAGCTGAATAAGTTTGTCGAAAATAATGGGACACCAGAATTCAAGGGCAGATATGAGAAGATCAGAGATCACTGGCCCGCATTTGTGGCCCACAAGACATCGGAAAAGAGTAAGAAGATGTCGGCGACAAACAAGCAAAATGCTGCGAAGAAGAAGCTTCACCATCGCACGGGGTCAGGTTGCTACCTCGTAGCCCGGCCTAAGTGGGCCAAGACTGAGAATGATCTGGTTGATAAAGAGATCGAACCAGAGACAATTAGCTGGCCAGACCGTTGCCGGACTTGGTTCTTTGGGGCTGGCGGAACCTTGGACCCTGTAACAGGGAAGTGCATTTGGACGAACGATCAAATGGACATACCAGTCAGGAAGCTTAAGCAGTATATCGAAGCAGCGCAGCAAGGGAAGTTCTTTTCAGAGGCATGCCAGGCTCTCAGGAATCCTGAGCACCCTGGACGAACACGAGGCATGCCAGGCTCCATTCCGTGGAAGGTTGGGTTTCCGGACGCAGGCGGTTACAAATCCCATGAGACGAGGAAAAAAGTGCAGCAGACCCAAATGCAGGTGCTGCAAGCAAGGGTAGACGCGATAGAGGAACGAGAAGCAAATCGCAGCAAACGTACTGCCGAAGCTTCCCCCGAAGCTACACCGCCATCTCAGTGCAGAAGCAGCGTGGCTTCCACCGAGCTGCTTCAGCCGGAGCATGCCTTGACGGCTCCTGCCAGCTATCCCGTGGATGCTATCACAGAGTCTCAAAATTGCCACCTTATGACGCAATGGATGAATTTGAAGGTCAAGGCGGCTGTTGGCTCTGTTTATCCTACTGAACCCAGCGCAACTTTTCACTGCCGGCCGATTCCAGAAGGATATGCTAGGGTGATGGTGGATGAAATAACGGAGGGATTTGAGGACCTCCAGCTTGACCACCCTACCGGTGAAGGGGAGACTCGGCTGGGGTCTGCTCTGAAGACTCCATGCCTATGGCGGAAGGAGCTCATCAACCTTCCGAACTGGACGCCTCCGCCTCCTCCTCCTCCTCCGGCGAGTCAGGGCACTCCGCCTCCTCCACCGCCTGCTCCTCCGGCGAGTGACGATCAAGGCCCTCGGCCGGCTCCTTCTCTGGCGCGTGGCGGCACTCCACATGCGCCGGCGCGCCCGAGCAGCCAGCCTCCTCCTTCTCCGCCTCGTCAGCAAGGGCGGAAGAGACCCGCCGCCGCTCCAGCAGCTACTCCGGCACGTCGTAGTCCTTCTCCTCCGCCTCGTAAGCAAGTAAAGAAGACAACCGCTTCGTCTGCTCGTCCGGCGTCTAGCAGAACAACCAGAGACGGGAGGACATACAGATTCGGTCCTTCTCTGAAGAGTCCACAGAAGTTACCATACGAGAGGACCCCGGAGGAGAACGCGAAGATCGCGCGAACCGAAGTGGATGACTGGTTTCAAGGGTTGAAAGCAAAGAGACATCCACCTCCGGAGGAGAAGGTAGATCCGGTGAAAGTGAAGTGCACTCTGGCTGCCCTGGCAAAACCACCCAAGTCTCCGCCGAAAGGCAACTATGAGCGCATTATTGCAAAGACATGGGCCGAAGCGGAGCGGTATGGAAGTACAGTCAGTGATCAAAGGCTGAAAGAACGACGAGCAGCTGGGAAACAAATTGCCCAGCTCGGCGAACAAGCGAAGCAATCGTGCCCCCCGCTCAAGGTGCCTAGCGACATCGTCGATCCGAGGATGGTGCCCGGTTATGGCAATGTTGACGATTACCTGCCCTACGATGTACATTATGATCCCATGGAGGTGCAGATACACAGATACGAGTACGGGAAGCCTCTCGTCAAAGATGAAAAATCTTTAACAACGATGATGCGAAGATTACATGATTGGTACTTGAAAATCTGCAGAGAGTCTGGGGGGAGGAGTACTTTGTATGCGAGAGTTAAACCGGAGCATGACCTCATTGGAATTGAAATGTTGCCTATTCCATTTGAGGAGTTCTATCAGTTTTTCAATCAATTGGCCCTCGATAAAACAACGAT
Organism: Triticum aestivum; assembly: GCF_018294505.1. Taxonomy (NCBI): domain Eukaryota; kingdom Viridiplantae; phylum Streptophyta; class Magnoliopsida; order Poales; family Poaceae; genus Triticum; species Triticum aestivum. The sequence continues at coordinate 26,515,478 of NC_057812.1, forward strand.
CATCTGCTACTGTCTATAAGTACTACTACTTCTGTCATTAAGTCTCTCTATATAGCTCATCTCTTTCATTGCATGTATTTATAATTATCCTTACTATATTATGCAGATTGAAGATCGCCGAATTGAAGAAAAGACAAATCGGTGATATTGGGTTCGTTAACACATATCTCATAGATGCAACTGAGGTTGAACATCGTCCCGAAGATACCGAGGCCAACTTGCTACGATCATTCAAAAAAATGAAAACAAAGATATAATACTCTTTCCTTACAACTTCAAGTGAGTGTTACTGTCTTGTGCATATTCGGTTTCCCTTATATATTAGTCCAGGTTATAGTAATGTAATTGATGAGTTATGCATGCGTGTGCAGTTTCCACTATATTCTCCTAGAGATTAGGCTTGAGCAGGGAGTAGTAACCATCTTGGACTCTGTCGGGGATATACCCCGCGGCGTAAACCGGCCGGAAGTATAACCCGGCCAGACTTGGCGGTTTACTTGAGACCCGGCTGAGACTTGACGATTCACTGGTGACCCGTTTGGACCTGGCGGTTTACGATTCATTGGTAATCCGGCAGGCGGGTCAGAGGAGCGACAAGACCCGGTGGCCCAACGGGCGGTTCATGAAGGCCGGTTCATATTATGGTGGGCCGGTTTAAGAGGAAAGGCATGAGGAATATTTACCTTACAAGGAGTTAAGACCAGGACTTGTATCCGGTTTGTATTAGAGATAGACTAGTCCTAATCCTAATAGGATTCCACATGTAAACCGCCCCTTCAACATATATAATGAGGGGCAGGACTCCCCAAAGAGGGACGAGCAAGAAGAAAGGGCTAGACACAAAGAGGAGAGCCGGTTTACGGCAACTCCCTCGTGATGATAATGAGACCTAGCCTCAAACAGCATGTAGGGCTATTACCGGATGATGTTTCCCGGGGCCCGAAGCTGTCTAAATCCTTGTCTCGCATGTTGATCCGCCCCGCGTCTCTCGTCCCACTCAACCCCTCTCCAGCTACCACATAGAAGCGTTGGCCTCGCGACTAAGTCCTGACACTAAGGACATCTGCCGTGACAAATCCACGACAGTTGGCGCCCACCGTGAGGCTCGCGCAGGGTGGTGTTGAGTTCTTGGAGGGATTTCATCTAGGGATCAACGGGCTCGCAATTTTGTCAGTTAAGGAAGATCCGGCAGGTTCATTGTTTGGTGGTCGAGAGCATGATTAACTTTGGAGCTGGCAGTACAAGGTTTGAGATCAAAAGAAGCTAGGGTTCCGTGCGTGTTGCCGCACGCGGCCTGTTTGTCCGTCCGGTTGAGGAGGGTTGATTTCCATCAAAACAGCCAGTATTACAATCCGGCGAGACCGAGACCGACTCCGTTATTTAATCGCCGTTTTGCCACAAGAGCTGGTGCGTGTGAAATTTGGATCCACGGCAGTCGACATAGGTGGATTCGCTTCAAATCTCGAGGCTACTGCCTTGCTGCTATTACCATGCACTGCATCCAAATATTAAATCAGAACCAGTACTAGGTACTGGTGGCCGGTTTAGTACTCACGAGGAGGCATTCAAAAAATTGGATATACCAGTTAATTGGAAACAAACCTGTCCTGCTGAGCCGCCCGGCCGCTCCTCCTTCTCCTATGCCGCTCCGCCTTGCTGCTGTTGAACCGCCCTGGCCGAGGGCTACCCGTGAACCGCCGCCTGGACTCGCCTCGGGTGTCTTCTTCTGTCGTAAGCTGCAGTATCAAATCGCCGTTCCGGATGAGCCGCCACCAAGCGCACCGGTTTACCACCAGCACTTGCGCCCTTGTCTTCTTCTGCTGTGCGTCGCAGCCGTCGTGAGTCGCCGCCCTTACTTCGCCTTGATCCGCCGTGGTCGATCCGTTGTTGCTCCGTCTGAGTCAGACCGACCTGCTGCCGCCTACTCCGAGGCGTCGTCGTTCCTACTGGCCGAGTCCGCCCGCAAGCCGGCCGACCTCCGCCGTCGCCGCTTCAGCCTTGCTCTGAGTCACCGGGAGGGCTTCATGCCGAGTTGCTTCAACTCGCCGACCTGCGAGTCACCCTTGCTCCGTTTCTCTGCAAACCGACTCCGAGCCGTTGCGGTGCGGCCCTGCCTCGCCGGATTCATCAACCCCTCAAGCAGCGGCTGAGTCGCCCGAACTTGCGGCCCTGGGCTGTATCACTCGCGTCAAACCGGCGTGCCGCCTGATCCACTTTCGTCGTCCGCGCCTGGGGTCGTCTTCGTCGCGCGTCGAGCTGCCGCCGCCGTGACCTGCCGTTGCCGCCTCACGCTCTTGCTGGGCTCGCGCTTCAAGTCTCGAGGTAGCAGTATACGTACTTGCTATTACTTCCTAATGAAATGATGGAAGGAAAAGTACTACGTCAAGTAGTAGTCCATGGGATCAAAATTTGCTGAAGCTTTGTCTGAAGATCATGATTTGTAAAAGGATCGGGACGTGAGTTATAGCCGCTGTCGTCTGAGCCCCAGCCCTCGCTTGAGTCACTAGTTGCCACCAAGACAGCGATGGAAGAGCTCGCACTTCATCAACCACGTGCCGCCGTCGCTATAAATCGCCAGTGCGCCCCGTCTGCAGCCGGGTTAAGCCGCTACTGCGACCTTAGCTTCTGTCTTCGCTGCGCTGACCCGGCCTTTCATCTATCTGAAGTTGCAACCGCGTGACGCTGCGGCAGCGGTAACCCGCCTCGTTTATGCCACAGATCGCCGGGCCCCTCCGCCGGGTTACCGCGTCCCGCCTTGGTTACCCAGCCAGTTCCGCCTGCTGAATTTCTGGTTTGGCCTTGTGCTTAAAGAACCTGTTTAAGTCACATAATAATGGAGGTAAAAGGAGCTGATGTTCACAAAAAAAAAGACGCAAGCAACACACTGAGTCAAACTAAGTGACGTGGCAAGGAGACTAGCTGTTCATGCAAAAAGAAGAGAAGGACAATTATATTCAGAAAGAGACAGGGCATGATATTTTAGCATCTTGTCAGAGAAAAACACGGGGATACTTTGGCGCTAAATACCTATTATCTGGAGCTAAAAAGCTACTGTTACTTCACATCCAAACAAAAGTATGGAGAAAAGGAGAGGACACACGGTACATGTATCAGTTGATGCTGGCAGTCTGCGTGCAGATTATCTATCGCCAAAATAAATCAGGTGCTATCCATCTAAAGTTTATTTTATTTAGCACACATTGTTTTTTATCAAAAGAACAATTACTTTGATTTATATATTTTTATACGCAGGACAAACTGTTTCATGTTCATGGCAGATATGATGATATCATCTGTCATCCAAATACATCAGGACAATTATTCACCACCGAAGTGGAGTTATATCACGGATATGGAGTGCATAGCATCGTCATTTTCCACTACATTTATCCGTACTGCCGTGCTCAACGGAAGTGCTTACACTACCGCCCTTGCGGTCTGGTCTACATCAACACACCGGGCCGCACCTGTCTGCATGAGGTGTCTATTGAGTGTGAGCAAGTCACTGCTTGGGTAGCCCGGTTTTTCTTCCAATACATTGGAGGCAAATTATCATTCAGCCGCCGTCTGCACTGGATGGATCAATGGACATGTGCACAAATCGCTGCTACTACAATTTGGTCAACTTCAAACAACCAGTTGGAAGGAACCATTGGCCGAGTTGCTGACACGGCTCATACGGGATCATTTATAACCCGCCGCAGTCACCTCAATCTTCTGTGGATTTACATCGTGTTATCAACACCAATGATATATACCTTCTGCTATGGTCAAAGTACAGAGAATCTCAAGACAACTCCTTGAGTCATCTTAAGACTCGGGGGCTACGATGATATGATGCAGTAAGTCTGGCCAGTTTCAGCAAATTCAAGTGCACCAGGACATTGGAGGGAAAGATAACCCGGTCACGGAGGCTACTATCATATGGATGAAAATTTAAAGGCCGTCAGAAAATTTCCGGTTCAAAATGAAGAATGCTGGTTTAAAATCCGGTTCAAGGAAAATCCGTTCTCCTACAAAGCTTTGAAGCTCTCAAATCCGGTTTAAGAATTTCCAGTTCAAAAAGAATTAATTTCTCGCAAGTTCAAGCTTAAAGCTTCCAGCTAAAAATGAAGATTCCGGTTTAGAATCCGGTTCAAGGGAAAGATGTCTCCCATAAAGCTTTGAAGCTCTCAATATCCGGTTCAAAATCCCGGTTCGAGAAGAATTTATCTCTTGCAAAAAATTAAGGGTTGCCGAAGAGGACCTGCTGCCATGATGCCCGGTTTAAACATGGGTATCCTGCCATATTGGCTTATCATATTATTGATCACGTGGAGGCTTCTGTTTATAAAGTGGAGTCCGGTTTACCACTTGATTCAGCTTATCAACGCGTTATATAACATCACTTGGGGGCTTGGTCGTATCCGAACCATAGCTACACCTCTTGATCTGTGCAATGCCACAACATCACTTGGGGGCTTGGTCGCATCCGGACCATAGTCACACCTCTTGATCGTCTCAAAGCCAAATCAATCCGGGCCCAAAGAGAGTGTTGGAAAACAACAACTCAAACATAGGCACCGGCTGAGCACAGCTCAAAATGTTACTTGGGGATTCTTTGCTGTCGAAATGAACAAAGAATCTACACATGTAACAAGCTATCAAGCCATGGCTTGGAAGCCTGGTGTATACACATAAAACCCCGGGTTAGCCTGCCTATTTAAGTAAGTCACTCTGCCCAGGTAAACCTGGTATGACCCTTCGAACTTTGACAAGTTACTCTAAATAAAGACCCTGAACTTGTCAACTTAAAACGATGATTGGTTAAGGATTGAGGACCATCTTAAAAGGCTTTGTGAAATGGTTTAACTCAGTGGCCTGGCAGCCCATGAAAAGCCTCGAATTTGGGGCCTGGCAGCCCGTGAAAAGCCTCGACTACAAGGGTTTCATTTGCTTTTTGCTAAGTTTTTTCTCTTTTTTGATAGCGCTTATGATGTTTTTGATAAACCGGCGTTCATTGACCCGGCTCGGCTTTCAACTATAAGTTGTCAGTGTTGGAAATATGCCCTAGAGGCAATAATAAAAGGATTATTATTATATTTCCTTGTTCATGATAATTGTCTTTATTCATGCTATAATTGTGTTATCCGGAAATCGTAATACATGTGTGAATAACAGACACCAGCATGTCCCTAGTAAGCCTCTAGTTGACTAGCTCGTTGATCAACAGATAGTCATGGTTTCCTGACTATGGACATTGGATGTCATTGATAACGAGATCACATCATTAGGAGAATGATGTGATGGACAAGACCCAATCCTAAACATAGCATAAAGATCGTGTAGTTCGTTTGCTAGAGTTTTTCCAATGTCAAGTAATTTTTCCTTAGACCATGAGATCGTGTAACTCCCGGATACCGTAGGAGTGCTTTGGGTGTACCAAACATCACAACGTAACTGGGTGACTATAAAGGTATACTACGGGTATCTCCGAAAGTGTCTGTTGGGTTGACACGGATCAAGACTGGGATTTGTCACTCCGTATGACGGAGAGGTATCACTGGGCCCACTCGGTAATGCATCATCATTATGAGCTCAAAGTAACCAAGTGTCTGGTCACGGGATCATGCATTACGGTACGAGTAAAGTGACTTGTCGGTAACGAGATTGAACGATGTATGGGGATACCGATGATCGAATCTCGGGCAAGTAACATATCGATTGACAAAGGGAATTGCATACGGGATTGCTTGAATCCTCGACATCGTGGTTCATCCGATGAGATCATCGTGGAGTATGTGGGAGCCAACATGGGTATCCAGATCCCACTGTTGGTTATTGACCGGAGAGTCGTCTCGGTCATGTCTACATGTCTCCCGAACCCGTAGGGTCTACACACTTAAGGTTCGGTGACGCTAGGGTTGTAGGGATATGTATATGCAGTAACCCGAATGTTGTTCGGAGTCCCGGATGAGATCCGGATGTCACGAGGAGTTCCAGAATGGTCCGTAGGTAAAGATTTATATATAGGAAGTCCTGTTTCGGGCATCGGGACAAGTTTTGGGGTCATCGGTATTGTACCGGGACCACCGGAAGGGTCCCGGGGGTCCACTGGGTGGGGCCACCTGTCCCGGGGGGGCACATGGGCTGTAGGGGGTGCGCCTTGGCCTACATGGGCCAAGGGCAGCAGCCCCAAGAGGCCCATGCGCCTAGGGTTTCAAGGGGGAAGAGTCCTAGGAGGGGAAGGCACCTCCTAGGTGCCTTGTGGGGGAGGGAAACCTCCCTTGGCCGCC
>NC_057812.1:26522085-26552999 GCF_018294505.1 Triticum aestivum
CCCCCTTGGCCCTCCTATATATAGTGGGGGAAGGAGGGCTTTTGATCCACGCCTTTGGTTGCCTCCTTCTCCCTCTCCAACACCTCCTCCTCCTCCATAGCGCTTGGCGAAGCCCTGACGGAGTACTGCAGCTCCATCATCACCACGCCGTCGTGCTGCTGCTGGAGCCATCTTCCTCAACCTCTCCTTCCCTCTTGCTGGATCAAGAAGAAGGAGATGTTACGCTGACCGTACGTGTGTTGAACACGGAGGTGCCGTCCGTTCGGTGCTAGGATCTCCGGTGATTTGGATCACGTCGTGTTCGACTACCTCATCCCCGTTCTTTGAATGCTTCCGCTCGCGATCTACAAAGGTATGTAGATGCATCCGATCACTCGTTGCTAGATGAACTCATAGATGGATCTTGGTGAAACCGTAGGAAATTTTTTGTTTTCTGCAACGTTCCCCAACAGTGGCATCATGAGCTAGGTCTATGCATAGTTCTTCTTGCGCGAGTAGAACACAATTTGTTGTGGGCGTAGATGTTGTCAACTTTCTTGCCGCTACTAGTCTTATCTTGCTTCAACGGTATTGTGGGATGAAGCGGCCCGGACCAACCTTACACGTATGCTTACGTGAGACCGGTTCCATCGACTAACATGCACTAGTTGCATAAGGTGGCTGGTGGGTGTCTGTCTCTCCTACTTTAGTTGGAGCGGATTTGATGAAAAGGGTCCTTATGAAGGATAAATAGAAGTTGACAAATCACGTTGTGGCTTTCACATAGGTAAGAAAACGTTCTTGCTAGAACCCTACTTCAGCCACGTAAAACTTGCAACAACAATTAGAGGACATCTAACTTGTTTTTGCAGCAAGTGCTTTGTGATATGATATGGCCAAAGTTGTGATGAATGATGAATGATATATATGTGATGTATGAGTTGTTCATGCTATTGTAATAGGAATCACGACTTGCATGTCGATGAGTATGACAACCGGCAGGAGCCATAGGAGTTGTCTTTAATTTTTGTATGACCTGCGTGTCATTGAGAAACGCCATGTAAATTACTTTACTTTATTGCTAAACGCGTTAGCCATAGTAGTAGAAGTAATAGTTGGCGAGCAACTTCATGGAGACACAATGATGGAGATCATGGTGTCATGCCGGTGACAAGATGATTATGGAGCCCCAAGATGGAGATCAAAGGAGCTATGTGATATTGGCCATATCATGTTACTATTATTATTTGATTGCATTTGATGTTTATCATGTTTTGCATCTTGTTTGCTTAGAACGACGGTAGTAAATAAGATGATCCCTCATAATAATTTCAAGAAAGTGTTCCCCCTAACTGTGCACCGTTGCGACAGTTTGTTGTTTCAAAGCACCACGTGATGATCGGGTGTTTGATTCAAAACGTTCGCATACAACGGGTGTAAGACAGATTTACACATGCAAACACTTAGGTTGACTTGACGAGCCTAGCATGTGTATAGACATGGCCTCGGAACACAGAAGACCGAAAGGTCGAGCATGAGTCGTATAGAAGATACGATCAACATGAAGATGTTCACCGACGTTGACTAGTCCGTCTCACGTGATGATCGGACATGGCCTAGTTGACTCGGATCATGTTATACTTAGATGACTAGCAGAGGGATGTCTATCTAAGTGGGAGTTCATTGAATAATTTGATTAGATGAACTTTATTATCATGAACTTAGTCTCAAATCTTTACAATATGTCTTGTAGATCAAATGGCCAACGTAGTCCTCAACTTCAACGCGTTCCTAGAGAAAACCAAGCTGAAAGACGATGGCAGCAACTATACGGACTGGGTCCGGAACCTGAGGATCATCCTCATAGCTGCCAAGAAAGATTATGTCCTACAAGAACCGCTAGGTGATCCACCCGTCCCACAAAACCAAGACGTTATGAACGCTTGGCAGACACGTGCCGATGACTACTCCCTCGTTCAGTGCGGCATGTTTTACAGTTTAGAGCCGGGGCTCCAAAAGCGTTTTGAGAGACATGGAGCATATGAGATGTTCGAAGAGCTGAAAATGGTTTTTCAAGCTCATGCCCGGGTCGAGAGATATGAAGTCTCCGACAAATTCTTTAGCTGTAAGATGGAGGAAAATAGTTCTGTCAGTGAGCACATACTCACTATGTCTGGGTTACATAACCGCTTGACTCAGCTGGGAGTTAATCTCCCGGATGATGCGGTCATTGACAGAATCCTCCAGTCGCTTCCACCAAGCTACAAGAGCTTTGTGATGAACTTCAATATGCAGGGGATGGAAAAGACCATTCCTGAGGTATTTGCAATGCTGAAATCAGCAGAGGTAGAAGTCAAGAAGGAACATCAAGTGTTGATGGTCAATAAAACCACTAAGTTCAAGAAGGGCAAGGGTAAAAAGAACTTAAAGAAGGACGGCAAAGGAGTTGCCGCGCCTGGCAAGCAAGCTGCTGGGAAGAAGCCAAAGAATGGACCCAAGCCCGAGACTGAGTGCTTTTATTGCAAGGGAAGTGGTCACTGGAAGCGAAGCTGCCCCAAATACTTAGCGGACAAGAAGGTCGGCAAAACAAAAGGTATATATGATATACATGTAATTGATGTGTACCTTACTAGTACCTGTAGTAGCTCCTGGGTATTTGATACCGGTGCATTTGCTCACATTTGTAACTCAAAGCAGGGGCTGCGGAATAAGCGGAGACTGGCAAAGGACGAGGTGACGATGTGCGTCGGGAATGGTTCCAAGGTCAATGTGATCGCTGTCGGCACGCTACCTCTATATTTACCTTCGGGATTAGTTTTAAACCTTAATAATTGTTATTTAGTGCCAGCTTTGAGCATGAACATTGTATCGGGATCTCGTTTAATTCGAGATGGCTACTCATTTAAATCCGAGAATAATGGTTGTTCTATTTATATGAGAGATATGTTTTATGGTCATGCACCTATGGTGAATGGTTTATTCTTAATGAATCTCGAGCGTAATGCTACACATATTCATAGTGTGAGTACCAAAAGATGTAAAGTTGATAATGATAGTCCCACATACTTGTGGCACTGCCGCCTTGGTCACATAGGTGTCAAACGCATGAAGAAGCTCCATGCAGATGGACTTTTAGAGTCTCTTGATTACGAATCATTTGACATGTGCGAACCATGCCTCATGGGTAAGATGACCAAGACTCCGTTCTCAGGAACAATGGAGCGAGCAACCAACTTATTGGAAATCATACATACTGATGTGTGCGGTCCAATGAGTGTTGAGGCTCGCGGTGGCTATCGTTATGTTCTCACCCTCACTGATGATTTGAGTAGATATGGGTATATCTACTTAATGAAACACAAGTCTGAAACCTTTGAAATGTTCAAGGAATTTCAGAGTGAGGTTGAGAATCAACGTGACAGGAAAATCAAGTTTCTACGATCAGATCATGGAGGAGAATACTTGAGTCAGGAATTTGGCACACACTTAAGAAAATGTGGAATAGTTTCACAGCTAACGCCGCCTGGAACACCTCAGCGTAATGGTGTGTCTGAACGTCGTAATCGCACTCTATTAGATATTGTACAATCTATGATGTCTCTTACCGATTTACCGCTATCTTTTTGGGGCTATGCTTTAGAGACTGCCGCATTCACTTTAAATAGGGCTCCGTCGAAATCCGTTGAGACGACACCGTTTGAATTATGGTTTGGGAAGAAACCTAAGCTGTCGTTTCTAAAAGTTTGGTGATGCGATGCTTATGTCAAGAAACTTCAACCTGAAAAGCTCGAACCCAAGTTGGAAAAATGCGTCTTCATAGGATACCCTAAAGAAACTGTTGGGTATACCTTCTACCTTAGATCCGAAGGCAAGATCTTTGTTGCCAAGAATGGATTCTTTCTAGAGAAAGAGTTTCTCTCGAAAGAAGTAAGTGGGAGGAAAGTAGAACTTGATGAAGTGTTACCTCTTGAACCGGAAAATGGCACAACTCAAGAAAATGTTCCTGAGGTGCCTGCACCAACTAGAGAGGAAGTTATTGATGATGATCAAGATACTTCTGATCAAGCTCCTACAGAAATTTAAAGGTCCACAAGGACACGTTCCGCACCAGAGTGGTACGGCAACCCTGTCATGGAAATCATGTTGTTAGACAACGGTGAACCTTCGAACTATGAAGAAGCGATGGCGGGCCCGGATTCCGACAAATGGCTAGAAGCCATGAAATCCGAGAGAGGATCCATGTATGAAAACAAAGTATGGACTTTGACTGACTTGCCCGTTGAACGGCGAGCCATAGAAAAGAAATGGATCTTTAAGAAGAAGACAGACGCGGATGGTAATGTGACCATCTATAAAGCTAGGCTTGTCGCTAAGGGTTATCGACAAGTTCAAGGGGTTGACTACGATGAGACTTCCTCACCGGTAGCGAAGCTAAAGTCCGTCCGAATCATGTTAGCAATTGCCGCATTCTACGATTATGAAATATGGCAGATGGACGTCAAAACGGCATTCCTTAATGGTTTCCTTAAGGAAGAATTGTATATGATGCAGCCGGAAGGTTTTGTCGATCCTAAGAATGCTAACAAGGTGTGCAAGCTCCAACGCTCGATTTATGGGCTGGTGCAAGCATCTCGGAGTTGGAACATTCGCTTTGATGAGATGATCAAAGCGTTTGGGTTTACGCAGACTTATGGAGAAGCCTGCGTTTACAAGAAAGTGAGTGGGAGCTCTGTAGCATTTCTCATACTATATGTAGATGACATACTTTTGATGGGAAATGATATAGAACTCTTGGACAGCATCAAGGCCTACTTGAATAAGAGTTTTTCAATGAAGGACCTTGGTGAAGCTGCTTATATATTAGGCATCAAGATCTATAGAGATAGATCAAGACGCCTCATAGGTCTTTCACAAAGCACATACCTTGATAAGATATTGAAGAAGTTCAATATGGATCAGTCTAAGAAGGGGTTCTTGCCTGTGTTGCAAGGTGTGAAATTGAGCTTAGCTCAATGTCCGACCACGGCAGAAGATATAGAAGAGATGAGCGTCATCCCCTATGCCTTAGCCATAGGTTCTATTATGTATGCCATGCTGTGTACCAGACCTGATGTAAACCTTGCCGTAAGTTTGGTAGGCAGGTACCAAAGTAATCCCGGCAAGGAACACTGGACAGCGGTCAAGAATATCCTGAAGTACCTGAAAAGGACTAAGGAAATGTTTCTCGTTTATGGAGGTGACGAAGAGCTCGTCGTAAAGGGTTACGTCGACGCTAGCTTCGACACAGATCCGGATGACTCTAAGTCACAAACCGGATATGTGTATATTTTGAATGGTGGGGCAGTAAGCTGGTGCAGTTGCAAGCAGAGCGTCGTGGCGGGATCTACATGTGAAGCGGAGTACATGGCAGCCTCGGAGGCAGCACATGATGCAATATGGGTGAAGGAGTTCATCACCGACCTAGGAGTCATACCCAATGCGTCGGGGCCGATCAAGCTCTTCTGTGACAACACTGGAGCTATTACTCTTGCCAAGGAGCCCGGGTTTCACAAGAAGACAAGGCACATCAAGCGTCGCTTCAACTCCATTCGTGAAAATGTTCAAGATGGAGACATAGAGATTTGTAAAGTACATACGGACTTGAATGTAGCGGATTCGTTGACAAAACATCTCCCTAGAGCAAAACATGATCAACACCAAAATTCCATGGGTGTTCGATTCATCACAATGTAACTAGATTATTGACTCTAGTGCAAGTGGGAGACTGTTGGAAATATGCCCTAGAGGCAATAATAAAAGGATTATTATTATATTTCCTTGTTCATGATAATTGTCTTTATTCATGCTATAATTGTGTTATCCGGAAATTGTAATACATGTGTGAATAACAGACACCAGCATGTCCCTAGTAAGCCTCTAGTTGACTAGCTCGTTGATCAACAGATAGTCATGGTTTCCTGACTATGGACATTGGATGTCATTGATAACGAGATCACATCATTAGGAGAATGATGTGATGGACAAGACCCAATCCTAAACATAGCATAAAGATCGTGTAGTTCGTTTGCTAGAGTTTTTCCAATGTCAAGTATTTTTTCCTTAGACCATGAGATCGTGTAACTCCCGGATACTGTAGGAGTGCTTTGGGTGTACGAAACGTCACAACGTAACTGGGTGACTATAAAGGTATACTACGGGTATCTCCGAAAGTGTCTGTTGGGTTGACACGGATCAAGACTGGGATTTGTCACTCCGTATGACGGAGAGGTATCACTGGGCCCACTCGGTAATGCATCATCACTATGAGTTCAAGTAACCAAGTGTCTGGTCACGGGATCATGCATTACGGTATGAGTAAAGTGACTTGCCGGTAACGAGATTGAACGAGGTATGGGGATACCGACGATTGAATCTCGGGCAAGTAACATATCGATTGACAAAGGGAATTGCATACGGGATTGCTTGAATCCTCGACATCGTGGTTCATCCGATGAGATCATCGTGGAGTATGTGGGAGCCAACATGGGTATCCAGATCCCGCTGTTGGTTATTGACCGGAGAGTCGTCTCGGTCATGTCTACATGTCTCCCGAACCCGTAGGGTCTACACACTTAAGGTTCGGTGATGCTAGGGTTGTAGGGATATGTATATGCAGTAACCCGAATGTTGTTCGGAGTCCCGGATGAGATCCCGGACGTCACGAGGAGTTCCGGAATGGTCCGGAGGTAAAGATTTATATATAGGAAGTCCTGTTTCGGCATCGGGACAAGTTTCGGGGTCATTGGTATTGTACCGGGACCACCGGAAGGGTCCCGGGGGTCCACCGGGTGGGGCCACCTGTCCCGGGGGGCCATACGGGCTGTAGGGGGTGCGCCTTGGCCTACATGGTCCAAGGGCACCAGTCCCAAGAGGCCCATGCGCCTAGGGTTTCAAGGGGGAAGAGTCCTAGGAGGGGAAGGCACCTCCTAGGTGCCTTGTGGGGGAGGGAAACCTCCCTTGGCCGCTGCCCCCCTAGGAGATTGGATCTCCTAGGGCCGGCGCCCCCCCTGGCCCTCCTATATATAGTGGGGGAAGGAGGGCTTTTGATCCACGCCTTTGGTTGCCTCCTTCTCCCTCTCCAACACCTCCTCCTCCTCCATAGCGCTTGGCGAAGCCCTGACGGAGTACTGCAACTCCATCATCACCACGCCGTCGTGCTGCTGCTGGAGCCATCTTCCTCAACCTCTCCTTCCCTCTTGCTGGATCAAGAAGAAGGAGACATTACGCTGACCGTACATGTGTTGAACGCGGAGGTGCCGTCCGTTCGGTGCTATGATCTCCGGTGCTTTGGATCACGTCGTGTTCGACTACCTCATCCCCGTTCTTTGAACGCTTCCGCTCGCGATCTACAAAGGTATGTAGATGCATCCGATCACTCGTTGCTAGATGAACTCATAGATGGATCTTGGTGAAACCGTAGGAAAATTTTTGTTTTCTACAACGTTCCCCAACAGTCAGTAGATGATCAGTTATAATCCGGCACTTATTGACCCGGTCTGGTTTCGACTACAAGTCGCCAGTATTATATATGGATAATCCGGTGTTTATTACAACCCGGTATGGTTTTGTTACAAATCGGCAAATATGGGAGGAGTTATCACTACTCAAGATTTGGGTTATCACCCTTACTACAAAAAGTTGGTAAAACCAACAATGTGATTCAATGTCACAGGTATGATATATTTCATATTTGATTATTCTTAAGTGCAGCCTTGGTTATAAACCCGGGTTATGTGTTGGGCATTATGACCCGTCCGGCGGTAAACTGCCAGGACACTTTAAACTTGTTGTATGCAGAAACAGGTTTGTTAAACCGGCCTGGCTTTGGACTATAAGTCGCCAGTATATATATTTGGATTGCGCCATTGGAATCATGCGCTTATAAATCATTGGGTCATATTATTCAAATAGCCAAACTTGGCTGAATTTTCATTATGATATTGAATGAATAAGGTTTTCATACTGGATTATATTATCTTGAATAGCCAACATGGCTGGATTTTTATGGTTATTAATAACCGGTATTATTAAGTTTTCAAAGTTGCTTTAGCGCACTGGCTATTATTTTATCAAATGATATGATTTATTCTACAATGAAAGGAATAGTCCCGAGTCATTGCAGGTTTACAACCCGGCACTTGGGGGCTAATGCAAAGTCATTTTTACTAGTCTTATTGAAGACCCGACTCATCATATTATAATGAGCCAGCCCTTCGGGGCTACCAATTGCTCCTGTCAACAATTCAAGGTACACAAGTTTTCATCCATAATATTGAAGAATCCATTGCTCAGTTGGTAAAGCACAAAGCTCTTAACCTTGTGGACGTGGGTTCAAGCCCTACGATGGAAGCTACATTATAATATGTTATTTTCATTAAAGTGTATATATCAAGTCCCGGTTCAGTATTATCTTACTAAGCCGGCCTTTGGGGGCTACACGTTGCTGTTCAAAGTTTACAAGATTATATTTACAAAGTCCTTGCTCATTATTGCATAATAACCCGGCCCTTGGGGGCTACACTGGTTGAAGTTTTTATGAGCATCAAGCAATTACAAGTCCCAGGTTGCTGCAAACATGACAACCCGGCACTTGGGGGCTACATATATGGAGTATTCAGTTTATATAATTGAGATGAACAAACCGGATTTCTTCAAGGTTGAAACACTTATTGGAGCAAGTCTTAAGTTATCACTATGTTCTCCTCTTAAGACTTGGGGGCTACATGTATTATGCATATAAAGGAGGAACATCTTCTTTTTATCAGTTTTGAGCAAATCAGGAAGATCAATTACATGACCCGGTGTCGACAACAATTATGACCCGGCGCCATCAATATTTATAAACCGGCTATTTTGGTAATATTAAACCGGCAAGTTTTACATCCTCAAACCGGTTGAATATCAGATAAGTATTTTCAAACCCATATTTCTTAAACCGGCGCTTTGGGAGCTGAGTCAAAGGAGTCATTCTTCACGATATTTCTCGGTGACAAACCAAGGTCGGCAAATTGATTATGAAGCTGGTCTGTTGACTCGGATTTATCAGAAGGAGGAAATGACAAGGACTTAAGGATGATCAGGAGCCGGTCTACAAGAATTCTTAACCCGGAGCACAACCTGTCAAATTTGTTCTTGTGTTTATTTTACAGGATCAGTTTAACATGGATAAATCCAAGTTAAACTAGGGGCTAATGTAGGGATATACCCCGTGGCGTAAACCGGCTGGAAGTATAACCCGTCCGGACTTGGCGGTTTACTTGAGACCCGGCTGAGACTTGACGATTCACTGGTGACCCGTTTGGACCTGGCGGTTTACGATTCATTAGTAATCCGGCAGGCGGGTCAGAGGAGCGACAAGACCCGGTGGCCCAACGGGCGGTTCATGAAGGCCGGTCATACTATTGTGGGCCGGTTTAAGAGGAGAGGCATGAGGAATATTTACCTTACAAGGAGTTAAGACCAGGACTTGTATCCGGTTTGTATTAGAGATAGACTAGTCCTAATCCTAATAGGACTCCACATGTAAACCGCCCCTTCAACATATATAAGGAGGGGTAGGGCTCCCCAAAGAGGGACGAGCAAGAAGAAACAATCTTAGGGCTAGACACAAAGAGGAGAGCCGGTTTACGGCGACTCCCTCGTGATGATAATGAGACCTAGCCTCAAACAGCATGTAGGGCTATTACCGGATGATGTTTCCCGGGGCCCGAAGCTGTCTAAATCCTTGTCTTGCATGTTGATCCACCCTGCGTCTCTCGTCCCACTCAACCCCTCTCAAGCTACCACATAGATGCGTTGGCCTCTTGACTAAGTCCTGACACTAAGGACATCTTCCGTGACAAATCCACGACAGACTCTAAACGAAAAGATCCCCAGGAGTATGCAGACATGACTGAAATCCTCAAGAAGTAAGTTAAATCGATCATTATCCACCATATCAGTAACTTTGTTCATTTCCTGATATCAAGTAATTGTTTTCTTTGTCCGGCAGGGTTTGGAGAAAATTCACCAGAAAAGTTCCAGGACTGCCGAAGGAGCTGGAATTTAGACACCCGAAAGTAAGTACTATACTAGCATGTTCCGCGCATCTCCTAGTGATTCAAGCGCTAGTTTCATCAATACCATTTAGCATTCTTGCTTATCAGTTTGATTGACCTCTATTTCTTGTAAAGTGGTTGTGGCAGGAACAAGGGAATGATTTCTGTGGATACTACGTCTGCGAGTCCATCCGCCACACGACCTGTGAGCGGGGCAGGTACTCTGACGAACAATATGAAGTACGTAAATAACAACATTCACAATTTTATTTTATTACCATCATTTGTGTTGAGTTTCATTCATTCATATATATATGTATTGACCCCCTTCTTCAAATTAGATGTTTCAGAAGCGGGATGAACTCCTAGCACCAGCTCGCATGCGAGCAATTCAAGAGGAATTGGCGGCATTCTTTCTTGACCACGTGATCGCTGAAGACGGAGAATACTATGTGGACCATGAGTCCGTATGATTATATTTGTAAGAGATAATTATTGTATATATGTAGCCGGTAGTGTCGGATAGATATACGAGAACTTGTTGTTCGACCAATCTCTCGGAGAAGGAGAGGTGGTCGATATCACTTCTCTCTGTATGCATATATGTTCATGATGATCTTCTGTTTCCTTCGTTTGCTTACTAGCTAGCTAGCGTGTCTAGTCCTCTCTATACTTATGTATAGTACGTAGCGTCGACCAAGCATGGACATAAGAGAGGACACTTCTCTCTATTAATTATAGCTAGCTAACACAATATATGAAACACCTAAATTAACCCCCCAAAACCCCTAAACCCCCCCCCCTTCAAAAAAAGAACAAAAACCCCAGCCATAGAAATGCATACGCCTGGATGCCTATTGGTCCCGGTTAGTGCCACCAACCGGGACCAAAGGGTCTCCTGCCTGGGCTCCGCGCATAGGCCATGTGGAGGCCCATCAGTCCCGGTTCTGGATTGAACCGGGACTAAAGGGACAGGGCATTAGTACCGACTTTAGTCCCGGTTCAGGAACCGGGACTAAAGGCCCTTACGAACCGGGACAACAGGCCCTTTTTCTACCAGTGGAAGCACAACCAGCTAGTCGTAGTTTAGCATCTATCGCATTTGATGTTGTTAAATCATATGTGTGTATCTTCCCATCTTGGAAATATTATACTGAAGATGAAGGAAAATGCCAATTGCAGGTGTTTGTCCAGGAGTTATGTGTAAGTAATGTTATTCATGGCAATTACTTTGCTTCGCCCCATACATCCTACCTCCATGATGGTTATAATACAACAAATTTTCCCATTTTTCTCTATAGAGAAGGACCAATTTGGAAACTCAGGATGAGGTAACCTATGCTAATACCTCTGCTATCTTCAAGAATGCTTGGTGGCAGTATCGGAATTACCTGAAGAAAACGTACTTCACCGGCAAAGAAACTCATCAAATTCCCTTACGTTCTCCTGAGAGACATTTACTGGACAATGACTGGGAATGCCTTGTTCTGTACTGGTCCCAAACTAAGAATGTGGTAAGGTCTATGAGCTCATTTCTATTTTAAGTATTATATTCTTGCGTCTTACTGTACTCTGTTCATGTAGAACATGTGCCTAAACCTGAAGAACAATTGTTCTAATTTAAGATTCCATTGCTACCATAGGACATAGATATATATTTGTTTGATGCTTATATTATGTACTAGTACTTGGCAATAGAAGACTTGGTAGTTTAATCCTGTCCACCTTACTAATGAACTGGTTCACCGAAATGAGTTTCATATACTAGTACATGTTAAACTTGTTATGTGTCTATTGTTTCTTCTTTTAGAATGCTGACAGAATATTGGGGAAGAGTGCCTTATTAAGCAACGGTAAAGGAAGTAATGCAGATAAAGTTCAGGATAGTGACACATCCTGTCTTGGTTTAGTGTTGGAGTTACTGGCCACTACCGCTTGCACAAGCTATTCAAACTCACTATCTGAATCAGTTCGGTTTCTTAAGTCTCAACTACAAGCTGAAAGACATCGATCAGCTGTGCTGCGAAAAGAAGCGGAAGGACTGCAGAAGTCCTTGGAGCATTCAGATGCATACTTTCTGGTGCAACAGCAAGTGTTGGAGGATTTTAGCGCCGAACATGACAAAGCTAATCAGCTTGCTAAGCTTATTGCCAGCATGGTGGATACTCAGGATAATGTTTCTTGAGCTCTTGTGAAGTTGTTTCAGTTATGCTCTTGTTTTGCTACCGCATTTATTTGCACTGGTGGCCAATTTGGACGGCCAGTGTATATGATATGCTGCTTTGTTCCCTATTCTAGATGATTCCCCGCGCGTTGCAGCGGGAATTAGTAGCTCAAAATTTCTTGAAATATCATTAAGAAGATATGAGATTATTAAACAAATAATTCATCACTGAGAATAGCAATGACTCATTTTTTCCATGAAAATGAAAAACGGGAAATTGTGATTCCATCAGTGCAAATTGATGTGAAAGTTAGCATTGCAGTATATACTTTTAAGGATTTTGGGGACTAAAACATTTCTAATATCTTGTAGAACATTAACAAAAATAATCATCAGCAAGAAAATAGTATTGGCAAATGATCAATGCTTCCATTCCCTTGCAGACACATTCATTCAGTCTACAATGTTATAATAATGTACAACCAGTATGGTTAGAGAAAGAATTACAATTTGCAACAGGAATATATATTAGCCATTATGGGGAAAAGAAGGTAGCCTGCCATTTCAGAAAGCATTATGGAGGCATGCCATGGAGCAATTAAAACATCGGAACCACATTACGCAGCAGAGTTATATATATGAAATCAGGGAGATAGGGTCTTTTTCTGCACTTAAACCAACATGAGATGAAGTAAGGTATTATGAGGAGGGATATAGTATACATTATACGGTACTTAAAAATCATTAAGTGTATTTGATAACCCACAAGTATAGGGGATCGCAACAGTTTTCAATAAGTAAGAATGTCGAACCCAACGAGGAGCTAAAGGTAGAACAAATATTCCCTCAAGTTCTATCGACCACCGATACAACTCTACGCATGCTTGACGTTCTCTTTACCTAGAACAAGTATGAAACTAGAAGTACTTTGTAGGTGTTTTCGGAAAGGCTTGCAAGAAAGTAAAGAGCACGAAAATAAAAGTAGGGGCTGTTAAGGTAAAGAAGCAACTAAAGTAAATATAGCGAGTGTGGAAAAGTGGTGGTAGGAGCTGCGAAATTGTCCCTTAAGCAATTGACTACTTTACTAGACCGATAGCAAGTATTATGTGGGAGAGGCCACTGCTAACATGTCATCCCTGACTTGGAATTCTATGCACTTATGATTGGAACTATTAGCAAGCATCCGCAACTACTAATGTTCATTAAGGTAAAACCCAACCATAGCATTAAGATGTATTGGTCCCCCTTCATTCCCGTATGCATCAATATCTATGCTAGGATGAAGCTTCTGTCACTCTTGCCCTCCAATACATAGTCCTATCAACATACAACTAACCCTAGGGTGTGATCCACGCGCGCAATCATATGATGGGCACCAAAGGACATCAACATAACCACAAGCAAATTAAATCAATCATAGTAATTCATCAACCACCGATAGGACAACGAAAATCTACTCATACATGATAGGATGGCAACAAATCATTGGTTAATAATATGAAGCATAAAGCACCATGTTCAAGTAGAGGGTACCGCGGTTTGCGGGAGAGTGGACCGCTGTAGATAGAAGGGGGAAGGTGATGGGGATGTTGGTGAAGATGGCGGAGGTGTTCGTGAAGATCGCGGTGATGATGATGATGGCCACGGCGGCGTTCCGGCGCCACCGAAGGAGAGGGGTAGAGGGGCTCCCTTCTTCCTCTTCTTCCTTGACCTCCTCCCTAGATGGGAGAAGGGTTTCCCCTCTGTTCCTTGGCCTCCATGGCATGGGAGGGGTGAGAGCCCCTCTGAGATTGGATCGATCTCTCTGTTTCTCTCTCGTTCTGCGTTCTGTTCTGGCTCTGTTTCACCGTTTTGTGTATATATGGAGATCCGTAACTCCGATTGGCCTGAAACCTTCGCCGTGATTTTTTCCGAATATTAGCTTTCTTGCGGCAAAAGAAGAGCGTCAACCACCTTACGGTGGGCTCACGAGGGTAGGGGCGCGCCCTAAGGGAGGGTGCACCCCCTGCCTCGTGACCACCTCGGGCACTGGTTCGCGTTGATTTTCCATCCGAGTCTTCCATATTTTCCAAAAATAAGGTCCGTCCATTTTTATCCCGTTTGGACTCCGTTTGATATGGATATTCTGCGAAACCAAAAACATGCAACAGACAGGAACTGGCACTGGGCACTGGATCAATATGTTAGTCCCAAAAATAATATAAAAAAGTTGCCAAAAAGTATATGAAAGTTGAATAATATTGGCATGGAACAATCAAAAATTATAGATACGACGGAGACGTATCAGCATCCCGAAGCTTAATTCCTGCTCGTCCTCGAGTAGGTAAATGATAAAAAGATAATTTTTGATGTGGAATGCTACCTAGCATAATCTTGATCATATGTCTAATCATGGCATGAATATTAAGACACGAGTGATTCAAAGCAATAGTCCATCCTTTGACATTAAGACAATAATACTTCAAGCATACTAATAAAGCAATCATGTATTTTCAAAATAACATGGCCAAAGAAAGTTATCCCTACAAAATCATATAGTCTGGCTATGCTCCATCTTCACCACACAAAATATTCACATCATGCACAACCCCGATGACAAGCCAAGCAATTGTTTCATACTTTTGACGTTCTCAAACCTTTTCAACTTTCACGCAATACATGAGCGTGAGCCATGGACATAGCACTATAGGTGGAATAGAATATGATGGTGGAGAAGACAAAAAGGAGAAGATAGTCTCACATCAACTAGGCGTATCAATGGGCTATGGAGATGCCCATCAATAGATATCAATGTGAGTGAGTAGGGATTTCCATGCAACAAATGCACTAGAGCTATAAGTGTATGAAAGCTCCAACTGAAACTAAGTGGGTGTGCATCCAACTTGCTTGCTCATGAAGACATCGGGCATTTGAGGAAGCCCATCATCGGAATATACAAGCCAAGTTCTATAATGAAAATTCCCACTAGTATATGAAAGTGATAACTCAAGAGACTCTCTATATGAAGAAAATGGTGCTACTTTGAAGCACAAGTGTGGAAAAAGGATAGTAGCACTGCCCCTTCTCTCTTTTTCTCTCATTTTTTTTATTTTTTTTGGTGGGCTTCTTTGGCCTCTTTTTTTATTTTGGCTTCTCTTTGGCCTCTTTTATTTTCTTTGTAAAGTCCGGAGTCTCATCCCGACTTGTGGGGGAATCATAGTTTCCATCATCCTTTCCTCACTGGGGCAATGCTCTAATAATGATGATCATCACACTTTTATTTACTTACAGCTCAATATTACAACCCGATATCTAGAACAAAGATATGACTCTATATGAATGCCTCCGGCGGTGTACCGGGATGTGCAATGATCTAGCGTAGCAATGATGTCAAAAATGGACAAGCCATTAAAACATCATGCTAGCTATCTTACGATCATGCAAAGCAATATGACAATGAATGCTCAAGTCATGTATATGATGATGATGGAAGTTGCATGGCAATATATCTCGTAATGGCTATGGAAATGCCATGATAGGTAGGTATGGTGGCTGTTTTGAGGAAGGTATATGGTTGGTTTATGGTACCGGCGAAAGTTGCGCGGTACTAGAGAGGCTAGCAATCGTGGAAGGGTGAGAGTACGTATAATCCATGGACTCAACATTAGTCATAAAGAACTCACATACTTATTGCAAAAATCTATTAGTCATCGAAACAAAGTACTACGTGCATGCTCCTAGGGGCATAGATTGGTAGGAAAAGACCATCGCTCGTCCCCGACCGCCACTCATAAGGAAGACAATCAATAAATAAATCATGCTCCGACTTCGTTACATAACGATTCACCATACGTGCATGCTACCTGAATCACAAACCTCAACACCAGTATTTCTAAAATCCACAATGACCCACTAGCATGACTCTAATATCACAATCTTTATATCGCAAAACTATTGCAAGGAATCAAACATATCATATTCAGTGATCTACAAGTTTTATGTATGATTTTATGACTAACCATGTGAATGACCAGTTCATGTCATCTCTCCAAATAGATATAAGTGAAGAAAGAGAGTTTAATTCTTTCTACAAAAGATATGCCCCTGCTCTAACAAATATAAGTGAAGCAAAAGAGCATTCTGCCAATGGCGGTTGTCTAAGTAAAGAGAAACAGGCAGTCCAAACTTCAAATGTTATAAGTGAAGCACATGAAGCATTCTATAAAGCCATACTCAAAAAATATAAGTAAAGTGCAAAGAGCATTCTATAAATCAACCAAGGACTATCTCATACCAGCATGGTGCATAAAAAGAAAAATAAAAAACCTAAATGCAAAAGACGCTCCAAGACTTGCACATATCGCATGAACGAAACGAATCCGAAAACATACCGATATTTGTTGAAGAAAGAGGGGATGCCTCCCCAGCATCCCCAATCTTAGACGCTTGAGTCTCCTTGAATATTTACTTGTGGTGCCTCCTGCATCCCCAAGCTTGATCTCTTGCCTCTCTTCCTTCTTCTCACATCGACACCTTCTCGTTCATCGAACACTTCATCCACACAAAACTCCAACAAAAAACTCGGTAAGATCTGTTAGTATAATAAAGCAAATCACTACTCTAGGTACTGTTGAAAACCAATTCATATTTTGCTTTTTCATTGTGTCTACTGTAATATAACTTTTTCATGGCTTAATCCACTGATATAAATTGATAGTTTCATCAAAACAAGCAAACTATGCATCAAAAACAGAATCTGTCTAAAACAGAACTGTCTGTAATAATCTGAACATTCACCATACTTATGTTACTTGAAAAATTCTACCAAAAGTAAAAATAAACAATTTGTATATGAAGACAGCGCAAAAACAATCAGAACCATTTGACGTTCCAGCAAAAAATGTAAAATCGCGCACTACAGCCAAAGTTTCTGTCCTGCACCGTACAAACCATCAAGCAAATGCAAACATCCTAAAGGCAAACCTTGGCACATTATTTTTATAATAAAATGGAATTGTACAAGGGGATAATTATTTTTATTGAAAAGTTTTTGTAATCAAGATTCACAAAGTTGCCGTGAGCATGAACAAAGTTCAAGGAGCTCTCCCACTTCAACAATGCTTGTCTTTCTCACTTTCGGTTTCCTTTTTGAAAAGGTTTTGGGTTCCTCTCTTTATTTTTGTTGTTTTTAAACTATGTGAAAGCACTGAACAGAAATAAATGACTCTCTAAAACTTCCGGGTTGTCTCCCTGGCAGCGCTTTCTTTAAAGCCATTAAGCTAGGCATATAGTGCTCAAGTAATGGATCCACCCGGATCCCAAGGTATATCAAAGCCAATTTTAATTAACAATGATTTGTAATTTAGTAGTGAGCACAAAGTAACATATATCATGCAATGACGAAGTCTAACTCTCTTCCTATGCATAGGCATGTCATAAAAGAACAATTCATGCACACAAAGTAAATGCCAATGCATAGTATAAACAGTTTCTTGCAATTTTATCATATTGGAAACATAGAGAGGTGGAGATATAGTTCCTCTCTCATAATAATTGCAAGTAGGAGCAGCAAGCACATGCATATTATATTCATCAAAATCATCATGTGCAACGGTAAAAGGCAACCCATCAATATATTCCTTAATAAGAGCAAACTTCTCTGATATAGTGTAGTCGGGAGAATTCAAAAAGATAATAGGACTATCATGCGTGGATGCAATAGCAACAATTTCATGTTTAACATAAGGAATTATAGCAAGTTCATCTCCATAAGCATAATTCATATTGGCATCTTGGCCACAAACATAGCAAGCATCATCAAAAAGGGATATTTCAAAAGAATCAACGGGATCATAACAATCATCATAGCAATCATCCTTAGGTAAGCACGAAGGGAAATTAAACAATGTATGAGTTGAAGAGTTACTCTCATTAGAAGGTGGGCACGGGTAGCTAATCCGCTCTTCCTACTTTTGTTCTTCGCTCTCCTCCTCATCTTTTTCATCCAATGAGCTCACAGTTTCATCAATTTCTTCTTCCATAGACTCCTGCAATATATTAGTCTCTTCTTGGAGAGCGGAGTAGTAATCAATATATGGTTCAACATAGGCATTAGAAGCATAATTATCATAACAATATTTAAGTATGTCAAAATTTTCAGATTTGTAAAGAGTAGCATTATACTTATCAATCAAAGAAGCAATTTCGTAAGCACCCTTAAAAGCAACAAATTCTTCAATTTGTTGAACATCATAGTAACTATAAACACCCTTAGCATAAGAGGATACGATTCCGTTGTCACTAAACAAACATTGGTAGGGAAGGTGTTTCTTAGGGTCTTCAGAACAACAGGTATAATCATATATTTCACATAAATTCCAAGCATAGCATTGCAAACGATGAATTTGATCCAATAAAGTTTTCCCTTTTTCAGATATTCTGTGTCGCACATAAAAATAATGCTCATCTGAAGATTTGCCCTCAACTAAGCTAGTTGGGGTTTCAGCATGAGCACAAAGGGATCGAAGATGATCCAAGTAATAAGCTTCCACAGTGTGATAGATTTTGAGTCGTTCTTCAACCATTGGTTAATAGGTACAACTAATTTTTTTGGTATTTTGCGTACCCATAACTAAAGATAGAAACAACTAAGAACAGAAAATAAAAATTACTTAGTGATAAAGCAAGCAAGCACACACGAGAATATTCATCCCCATGCTATTGCTCCCAGGCAACGGCGCCAGAAAATGGTCTTGATAACCCACAAGTATAGGGGATCGCAACAATTTTCGATAAGTAAGAGTGTCGAACCCAACGAGGAGCTAAAGGTAGAACAAATATTCCCTCAAGTTCTATCGACCACCGATACAACTCTACGCACGCTTGACGTTCGCTTTACCTATAACAAGTATGAAACTAGAAGTACTTTGTAGGTGTTTTCGGAAGGCTTGGAAGAAAGTAAAGAGCAGGGAAATAAAACTAGGGGATGTTAAGGTAAAGAAGCAACTAAATTAAGTATAGCGAGTGTGGAAAAGTGGTGGTAGGAGTTGCAAAATTGTCCCTTAAGCAATTGACTACTTACTAGACCGATAGCAAGTATTACGTGGGAGAGGCCACTACTAGCATGTCATCCCTGACTTGGAATTCTATGCACTTATGATTGGAACTATTAGCAAGCATCCGCAACTACTAACGTTCACTAAGGTAAAACACAACCATAGCATTAAGATATATTGGTCCCCCTTCAATCCCGTATGCATCAATTTATATGCTAGGTTGAAGCTTCTGTCACTCTTGCCCTCCAATACATAGTCATATCAACATACAACTAACCCTCGGGTGTGATCCACGCGCACAATCATATGATGGGCACCAAAAGACAGCAACATAACCACAAGCAAATTAAATCAATCATAATAATTAATCAACCACTGATAGGACAACGAAAATCTACTCAGACATCATAGTATGGCAACAAATCATTGAATAATGATATGAAGCATAAAGCACCATGTTCAAGTAGAGGGTACAGCGGGTTGCAGGAGAGTGGACCACTGTAGATAGAGGGGGTAAGGTGATGGAGATGTTGGTGAAGATGGCGGAGGTGTTGGTGAAGATCGCGGTGATGATGATGATGGCCACGGCAGTGTTCCGGCGCCACCGAAGGAGAGCGGGAGAGGGTCCCCTTTTTCCTCTTCTTCCTTGACCTCCTCCCTAGATGGGAGAAGGGTTTCCCCTCTGGTCCTTGGCCTCCATAGCATGGGAGGGGCGAGAGCCCCTCCGAGATTGGATCTATCTCTCTGTTTCTCTCTGGTTATGCGTTCTGTTCTGGCTTTGTTTCACCGTTTCGTGTATATATGGAGATCCGTAACTCCGATTGGCCTGAAACCTTCGCCGTGATTTTTTACGAATATTAGCTTTCTTACAACAAAAAAAGAGCATCAACTGCCTTACGGTGGGCTCACGAGGGTTGGGGCGCGCCCTAAGGGGGGGCGCCCCCTGCCTCGTGATCACCTCGGGCACTGGTTCGCGTTGATTTTCCTTCCGAATTTTCCATATTTTCCAAAAATAAGCTCCGTCCGTTTTTATCCCGTTTGGACTGCGTTTGATATGGATATTCTGCGAAACCAAAAAGTACTGGGCACTGGATCAATATGTTAGTCCCAAAAATAATATAAAAAAATTGCCAAAAAGTATATGAAAGTTGAATAATATTGGCATGGAACAATCAAAAATTATAGATACGACGGAGACGTATCAGTATTCTTAGAGGCCAAATAGGAGACCTGGAAATTATGCTAATTTAGATCTACATGTTCAAAATATCAATTTCGGTAAACTTGGTATATTTTAGAAAGAGAGGTGCCAACCTGAAAAATATAATTTACTTCTCTTGCAATGACCCGGAGCTAAATTCCATATATACAAATCAGTTTACTATGCAATACATACCCAAAAAATACACCATCTTTGGCAAGTCTTCAAGCTACAATCTTTTCTTGCACCAGTTTCAGCATCAAATATATGTGTTATAGGTTACTACGAAGGAGATATAGAGTAGCTGATACAATAGAGAGATGACCTTAGTACATGAATGTAAGAATAATATAACCATAGATTGCAAGAATAATCCACACAAAGAAAAGACTCTACACAAAGTACAGGAAACATAATAATAGAAGTACAGATCAAAGATTCTCGCAACAAAATCAGTAATTGTATGGATCATGAGCCGGTTCAAGATGAAGCAGATGTACATAAATAGTCAAAGTGACCTTCAGACAAAATAAAGTAACAGTGACCAGAGATTAGGGAACTAAGAGAAATCATGAATTTGGCATCACATTTACCTCTAAACATCATTGTAAAGGATAGAGGACTCTAGGGCAATGCTACTGTATGTCATATTTTAAGATTTTGCTTTAGAAAGATTATGAACATACTCATAATTCAATATTTTACTCATCTCTGAACATACTCAAGGTAGGCACTAAAAAATGGATATATGGTAAAAAAAACAGAGTAGAGGAAGTATTTGGGGGGAGGGGGTCAGGAAGAACCTGATATGGAGAAGAGATTGAAACAGGTTGTTGTGCCGGCCAAAACTGCAGATGTTCCCCGACCAGCAGGCACCGCATCAACAGTCAATCGATTTGAACAACAGGGACTTCAAAACCAAAACCAAGGATCAGGAAGATTTGCTTCCAAGATGCCCCCAAACAAAAAGCCACATGTCAATCTCCCTCCTCGATATGCGAAGAACTGAGGGGACTAATAGATTGGACACGGGTAGCAGCAAGAATGGATCACCTGGAATCATCTTGACCTGCTCCTTCTAGCGGTGCCTCTTGAACTTGGGGAGGTAACAACCGCAGGGAACCCACAGTATATAGCAGGGCAGAAGCGGAATCGGTGCGCCATAAAAACTGAATCGGCGTACTCGTAGATGAGGAGAACTAAATCCAGCCGAGGGAGAGGGGGATTGATAGTGGGAGATTAATTGCCGTGCAGAAGATGGAGAGTTCTGGATGCCATTCTACGGGAGCAGATGGACCAATCTAGAACAAATCTTTGAGGGGATGGGGAGCCAGAGGAGCGCACTCACGGAGAGTTGGGATCCCAGCCGCCGTGCAAAATATGGAATGAATCTTGGGGATGGGGAGCACGACTGGAAACACACTCATTAATCAGCGGTCATGCAGCAGGAGGAGCGACTATCGGAGAGTTGGGATCCCAGCCCGCTGCACGAAATTGATTTTCGTAGGGGAGGAGCGGTCGATGGGTTCCGACTTGTGAGGGAGAGAGAGGTATGTATCTTTCGGCGAAGGAACACGCTGACGTGGATACCTTGCATGTTAAGATAAAAATGATAGTGGGGATGAACTTCTTATGTATATAGGATTTGCACTGGTGGCGAACTTTGGTGCCCAGTGGATGTAATATGTGTAATATCCATGATAACCTAGCATTAGTTGCTTGCTTATTTATTTTCTTGTTGTCTTGTTTATTTATTTGCTTGTAGTCATTGCAGTTCTTTTTCCGCGGTTAACAAGTGGCTGCAATAACCTATTTTTTTTAAACTAGGTCACAATAACCATGGGCTAATATTTACTGTAGTGACACTGGGCCTCCTACGGGCCCTAGAAACAATGGGTCTTCTATGGGCCGTAGAAACAGTAGGCCTTCTACGGGTTGTAGAAGCAATGGGCTTTCTACGGGCCATATCATCAATGAGCCGTATGATCGATTGGCCAAACATGGACCAATAACAGGCCGCATTATGGCCGTAAACGGGCTAGAGACGGAATCGTCCGTTCATGGGCCGACCGTAACGGGCCATCTTTAATAGGCCGTATTTGATGACGCTATGTAAACGGCCCAACGTATTAACGGACCACAAATGGGCCGACTGTAACCACGGGCTAAATTTGGCCCACAAGCAGAAAATGATAGTAACGGGTCGTAAGTAAACGAATGCTGGAAATGAGCCCAAGAATAAATGGGCTCTGAGAAGGCCGAAAGATAACATGGGCTGGAAACGGCCCAACGGAATAACGGGCCGTTAATGGGTATAAAGTGATACACTGTTCATTACGGGCCAGTTTCACCACGGGCCGTTAATGGGTGTAAAGTGATACACTATTCATTACGGGTCAGTTTCACCACGGGCCGTTAATAGGTCAAGAGTTACATAGGGCCTCATATGAGCCAAAAGACGTCATGGGCCATACATGGGCCAGAAGTGAAAATGGGCTGGAATCATATTGGATGGCCTAGATGACGCTACTGGGCCTAATTCAGATAGGGCGTAACGGGCCTTGGGTTAGCGGGTTGTAAATGGGCTATATGCGAATAGGCTGTTAACAGGCTTTCCATGGCCGCCCACCACCTTTTGACCAAGTCAAACAGGCCGGCCTTTTCACAGGAATGGGCCTCTGTTGTGCCGTGCCACGTGTCGACGTATCATAGGCGCCTATCTGACCCACTGACGAGCTGACACATGTTTCGTCCGGCCAATAAGAATTTTACACGTAGAAATTTCCCATTGGTCGGGGCCGTTAACGGGTTATCGGATCCAAAACCCGACCCGATAGCTTAACGGCGTTCCGTTACGGTGGATGCCACGTGTCGGTCACCCATGACGAAAACACTTCTGTGACGCGCGATTTATCATCATGGAAGTGGACACTTCTGTGATGATAATTTTGGTAATGTCATGGAACACTTCTACGACAGCACAGGTATGACTATCTTGATTCTGTCATAAATTTGTCATGGATGTACATCCATGACAAAAAAGCGACCTACTATGACAAACACATATCATCACGGAAGCGTATTTTTTTGTAGTGTATGTGAACGTAGACTACATGACACTTCACCATTATTTGGGCCTAGAGGAAGGCATTGTGAAGTAATAAGTAGATGATGGGTTGCTAGAGTGACAGAAGTTTAAACCCTAGTTTATGTGTTGCTTCGTAAGGGGCTGATTTGGATCCATATGTTTCATGATATGGTTAGGTTTACCTTAATACTTTTGTTGTAGTTGCGGATGCTTGCAGTAGAGCTTAATCATAAGTGGGATGCTTGTCCAAGTAAGGGCAGTACCCAAGCACCGGTCCACCCACATACCAAATTATCAAAGTACCGAACGCAAATCATATGAATGTGATGAAAACTAGCTTGACGATAATTCCCATGTGTCCTCGGGAGCGCTTTTCGCTATTTAAGAGTTTGTCCATGCTTGTCATTTGCTACAAAAAGGATTGGGCCACCTTGCGGCACTTTATTTACTTGTGTTACTTGTTGCTCGTTACAAATTATCTTATCACAAAACTATCTATTACCTATAATTTCAGTGCTTGCCGAGAATACCTTGCTGAAAACCACTTATCATTTCCTTCTGCTCCTCGTTGGGTTCGACACTCTTACTTATCGAAAGGACTACGATAGATCCCCTATACTTGTGGGTCATTAGTCTACATAGTTCTCGAACCTGTAGGGTCCGCGCGCTTAACGTTCGATGACGATCAGTATTATGAGTTTATGTGTTTTGATGTACTGAAGTTAGTTCGGAGTCCCAGATGTGATCACGGACATGACGAGGAGTCTCAAAATGGTCGAGACATAAAGATCGATATTTTAGAAAGCTATGTTTGGACACCGGAATGGTTTTGAATGAGTTCGGGCATTTTCCGGAGTACGGGGAGGTTACCAGAACCCCCCTGGGGAGTCAATGGGCCTTATTGGGCCTTAGTGGAAGAGAGGAGGACGTGGCCAGCTGGAGGGCGCCCCCCCAAGCCTAATCCGAATTGGGGTGGGGGCCGGCCCCCTTTCCTTCTCTCCCTCTCCCTCTTCCTTCTTCTCCTACTCCAACTAAGAAGGGGGGAAACCTACTCCTACTCGAAGTAGGACTATCCTCCTTGGGCGCGCCCTATGAGAGCCGGCCCTCTCCTCCTCCCCCCTTTATATACGGGGGAGGCACTACAGGAAACAGTTAATTTGCCGTCAGGAGGCGTCTTTGCCGTCAGCTTTTCGTCGGGCGGACGGCAAAGAAAGGGTTTGCCGTCATCAGTAGACGGCAAAGAAAAACAAATGGTAAAATAGACTTTGTCGTCTGCAAAAAAACACGGACGGTAAATCTCTCACTTTGCCATCTGCAAAAAACAAAGACGACAAATCGCTCACTTTGCCGTTTACAAAGAAAAACACAAACGGCAAAGATCCTTGTCGTCTGCATTTTTTGTTACAGACGGCAAAGAGCATGTTTCGCCATGTATAATATAAAACACAGACGGCAAAGATATTACAGACAACAAAATATGCTCTTTGTCGTCTGTAATTGAAAACACATACGGCAAAGAAAAAACACATCTCACGGATCGATCTCCTGGATCGATGAGGTGGCACGATCCTTACCACACGTTGTCTCCCACATCTCTCGCACGCCCCCACGTCCTCTCTCTCTCTCCCCACGTTCTCTTTCTCTATCCACCCACCGACGCAACCGGACGGCCCCACCCACCTCGCCCATCCTCTCACCCACGATAGCCACAAATCCCACCGAGAGGCCCGCGCCCGTGCTCCCCCCGAGAGGCCCCCGCCCGTGCTCCCTCCGCAGCGCTGCCGGCGCATCGCCGTCGCGCGCCTCTGGCGCGGTCTGCTGCCTCTCGCGCACCCCCTCGGGCACGCATGCCTCTGCCCCGCCCGAGGTCTCACCTCCTCCCCCGACTCTCCTCGTCCAGGCGGGCACCAGCGCCGGCGGGCACCACGTGCCAGCCAGGCGACCAGCGCGACACGTCAACCGCCGCCGCCAAAGACGGGCGCCTCCTCGTACGCGTGCAGCTAACCCTCGCTGAACTACTCTGTAGCTGCCTCTCGCCGGACCCCGTTGCACTCGAGACTCCCCACCCTCTTTCTTTCCGCCCCTTGCCGGACCCAGCCGCGGCCATCCCTCACTAGACCCCGCCACGGCCGCCCCTCGCCGGACTACACCGCAGCCGTCAGTCACCGGACCCCGCCGCGGCCGTCCCTCACTAGACCTCACCGGAGACCGGACCCCGCCATGGCCGCCCCTTGCCAGACCTCACCGCGTCGGCTCCCTAGCCTCCACTACAAGAAATATGTCAACTAGTGACCTTCTGTCAGTGACCCTGGAAGAAATGGGCATAGATCTATGACCATTTCATACCAATTGGTTAAAAGTTGCTCAGGGGGCTCCAAACCCTAAACCATTGCGACCATTTTGGTCAGAAATGTCGTAATTTCCTTACATGAAATGGTCATAAAGCAAACAGCGCTAGTCTGCTGCCTTATTTCTAGTTGTTAACGACCAATATAGATGGTCACAGCCTTGTAAATTGTGGTGGGTTGCTATGACTAGGCGCCACCTCATCAGTTTTGCCTATGTGTCATGTCCATGTGACAGTTCTTGCCCTAGGTTGTGAAGCAACCTATATTTCTGTCATTTCCAAAATTCCCAAAAAAATTCTTTGGGTCATATCTTCGTCAAATATGTAAAAACCTTCCTTACCTAGTTCAAAAATAATTCAAAAATATTCATTTTCCTATTCTGTTCAGAACAACAGTTTGTGAAGGAAGTACCACTTTGGCATGTCCAAATAGTATCCATTTTCTACAGTGCTTTCCTATGCCCAAATAACCATCCTCCACCAAATGCCAGCTCAATCTATTCATTATTTTGAGCCGAGCTTCAACATTCGTATTTATGTCCAGTGTGGTAGTTTGCAAAGCAAGTACCACCTAGGATCCTCCTTTTGAGCTGAAAATTTGTGAAGACGGTCTTCTTAGTAACTGACCATCCTCAGCCAAAACTCACACCCATTAGCCATGTACATTTCCCGTACCGCTAATCAAACACTTGGCTGCTAATTCATGTTTGAGCATCGATCGGTCTCCTCGTGAGAATCTTATGTTGTAATTTTCTTCCTAGCACCTACCTGGGGAGTGCCCAACCCACTAAACATGCCTAGCCTGCCCAGAACACATGGCAATGCCACGGTCACGCGGTGACCACGCGGCGGGCATGCGAGTTTACGCGCTCTAGAGTTGGGGGCCTCGGCAACCGCCAAAACCTCGACGTATCGCCACCAAACCATGTATTTATGATTAAATAGGTACTTATGTAACTATAAATGATTTTTGAAAAAAAAAATAGCAAACTATGAGGCAGCTGTAGTTCAAATTTGACCCGCTTCCTACTAAATCGGCAGGAATTTGTCTTTTTCACCAGAGGTGGATCAAAACTTTTTACACCCAACCATTTTGTCAATTGTGCATTAAATATGGCCTAGTATTTTATAAAATTGATTTGGTCCAATTTTGCAACAATTATTTGGGAGGTCCTTCACAAAAAAACCTCCTTTTGGGCACCCGAAAAATGGAAAATGGTATTTTCGTCCAAAGAAAATGGAAACTTCCTGAGGCAACATTGTTTGCCATTCCAATATGCACCCTTGTGCACAATATGAGATCATTTGAACAACTATGCCATGAATGTGGCCATAAGATTGATCATTTGGCTTGAAAGCCATTGATCTCCATACGTGATAGCTCGTTTCTGAGAACACTTTTTTAAAATAATTGCCATATTACAAGTTTGTTATTTTTCCTGGGAACTTGGCCACATATAGTGACACAATGCGAAGGTTTCCCAATTTTTTTATTTTTTTTGAATTTTTTATGCCCCTTTCAAAATATGGTCAAAACGACGGGAATGACTGTTCCTCGCTAGTGGTTGAATCTTGGAATTTTTTTGGTGTTTCTCTGATCAAATAGATACTTATGTACCTAGAAATTATTTTTGGAAAAAATAAATAGCAAACTATGAGGCAGCTGTAATTAATATTTGACCCGCTTCCTACTGAATCGGCATGAATTTGTCTTTTTCACCAGAGGTGGATCAAAACTTTTTACACCCAACCATTTGGTCAATTGTGCATTAATTATGTCCTAGTATTTTATAAAATTTATTTGGTCCAATTTTGCAACAATTATTTGGGAGATCCTTCACAAAAAAATCTCCTTCTGGGCACTCGAAAAATGGAAAATGGTTTTTTCGTCCAAAGAAAATGGAAACTTCCTGAGGGAACATTTTTTGCCATTCCAATATGCACCCTTGTGCACAATATGAGATCATTTGAACAAACTATGACATGAATGTGGCCATAAGATTGATCATTTGGCTTGAAACCCATTGATCTCCATACGAGATAGCTCGTTTCTGAGAACACTTTTTTAAAATAATTGCCGTATTACAAGTTTGTTATTTTTCTTTGGAACTTGGCCACATATAATGACACAATGCGAAGGTTTCCCAATTTTTTGATTTTTTTTATCCTTATCCGCTTGGCCGCGGCAGTGAACTAGTACATCAATGAAAGAAGGAGTATGGCTACTACCCATGTGTGACTGTTGTACTGTTGTGAAGAATCAACAAAAATAGTCCACTGCAGTTGGTCTTTTGTTCTGGTCGCTGCGCCTGGTCTTTTCAATGAGTTCACTTAGCTTTCATTTTATGTTTCAAGTAGTAACTTTCGGGCTGCAGTTGGTCTCTACGCCAATCACAGAACGTGCCATCTAATATATGAAGGAAGGAAGGAGTATGGCTACTACCCACGCAAGGGGGCCCGAACCGTCGTAAACCTGTGCCCTGCATTCAGTTTGATGGCATTTGGTGACTTTCCACTAGCAAAGAAATCACATGCAACTATTGTACTATTGGGAAGAATCTAGAAAAATATCCTCAAAAACATTCTTCCGTGTCATCACCGCCACACCCTCTCTTTCCCAGGTAGACATATTTGTGATGTTGGGTCGATGTTCTCATATTTTTGGGAACATTTTCACCTAACCAATGTGCCCTATTAAAGATGATGCAAAAGCCGAAAGATATGCAATTAAGCATGCATGATTGAACAAGATTGACTAAGGTTCATGCAATTGGCCACACATGACCTGCTGCGATGCGTCCCACAAATCAATTTAAAAGCATGGAAAGGAAAAGAAAAGGTTGTAAATCATGGATATTTTTCCTTCTTTTATCTCTCTACGAATGTTCTTTTCTTACAGGCCAAGGAATTGCCAGTAGTATCTCTGATGGGACCCTGTTTCTTTGTTCCTGGAACTAATGTTAATAGTTTATTGATATTTCATACATGAAGCCGAAGAACCCAGCTAGCTAGCCTACTACTTTAGGCTTTCTTTACGTATGTTAGGCTTCGCATGGAACTTGCACGTCAATTCTATATTTAGAGCTAGATTAACACAGATATGCTCTATACTTTGGATGTCACTCAGGGTTAGTATATGTTCAACAATATATTTCTATGTTATTTCGTAGTGTTGAGCAAAATAAACATATGGACCAATTAATCAGTGGCCTGCAGAAAACGGTAATAGCTTTATCGAGTATGTGTTCATAGCTCGAAGTGCGGACTTTACATGGACATTCACTCGTTCCTGGGATTTGGAATGTCGAGAAAACCGACAGCCCCTTGTGCTTCCAGATGGTGTAGGGAATAAAACTGGAGCAGCAGAGGCAGATTTAAATGTATTTATTTCCATCATCCATGGTTCTACTTGTAAATATCAATTTTTCCCACAGAAAAGTGTAAATGTATACATATGAATTGATTTCCATGGCGAATGTACATGTACCAAAATTCTAGCTAGCTTCCCCTAGAAAAACATTTTAGCAAGGTAGTCAGAAGCTTCCTTAAGAAAGAACAGAAAAGAAAAGAAAAGAAAAGAAATGGTACCTGATTCGTGCCCTTTGTTTGTTGAAGGAAGTAGTTTATAGTAGTATAACAGTGCATGCATGGCTACCGCTTGGTCCGTCCATGCGTACGTAGTTTTCCTATATATAGAGAGAGATTAGAGAGCGGAGGACCAACACAAGTCATAAGCGGCCATCGATCTATCCCAGGCCACACGTAGTAGCACAACAATCATGACGATTTCCGCTATGCCGCTGCTATTGCTTCTTCTTGTCAGCTTGTCTGTAGGTTCTTGTGTGGGTGACCATCATCAGCTCCTCAACTTCATGACAGTGAAAACAAGCTCCCTAAAGCATATCGCAGAAGGCGCCGTCTGCTCCGGACACAAGGGTGAGTATCTAAGGGTACTGCATGCATGCATATGCATACGTTATTTAGTACATACTCGCTCCGTTCGGAATTACTTGTCGCAGAAATAGATGTATTCGAAATATGTCTAAATACATCCATTCCTGCGATAAGTAATTCCCGATACATCCATTCCTGCGACAAGTAATTCCGAACGGAGGAAGTACGTCGTATAGTAGCTAGCTTAATATTGAGCTCATTGATGGATATGCATGCGTGTTAACCTGTCGCCTTCGTCTGTCGACAAACAGTGACAATGCCGTCCGGCGACGGTGTCAGGTGGGTACCGATGAACCGCCCGCACGGCCCATGCTCGTCAGCGGCGGCGACTACGGTCGTCGACGGCATGCTCCTGTGGGACCAGCTACGCACCAGCTCAATCCGGAGGAAGCTCTCCGGCGGCAGGGCCGGCGATGGCCTGCCGGTCATCCACTCCCGTGAAGCCAAAACTAGCAACATCGACAGCAGTATGACTGCGAAAAGCACGCTGGGGGGCAGCGGCGGGACAAGCTCCACGACAATGGAAAGGACCAGCGAACACTTGTACTCCAAGGTGAGCCAAACGGTGGTGGTGGACACGAGCAGCGACATTCCGTGGGTGCAGTGCCTCCCGTGCCCCGCCCCGCAGTGTCACCTCCAGAAGGACCAACTCTACGACCCCGCCAACTCCAGCACGTACGCACCTATCCCCTGCGGCTCCCCTGCCTGCACGGAGCTCGGTAGCAGCCACAGCAGTGGCTGCTCCGCCGGCTCCGACCAATGCAAGTACATCCTCGACTACGGCGACGGCAGGGCCACCGCCGGGACATACGTCACCGACACGCTGACCTTGTCGCCCACCATCGCGGTCAAGGGCTTCCGGTTCGGGTGCAGCCACGCCGTGAGGGGCACCTTCAGTGACCAGACCGCCGGCGTCCTGGCCCTCGGCGGCGGCGCTGGGTCCCTCCTTGCGCAGACCGCGGAGACCTTCGGCAACGCCTTCTCCTACTGCGTCCCGCACCCGAGCTCCGATGGATTCCTCTCGCTGGGCGGGCCGGTGGGGAACTCGTCGCAGTTCACGAGCACGCCTCT
>NC_057812.1:26553009-26592542 GCF_018294505.1 Triticum aestivum
CTCTGATCAAGAACCAACACGCTCCGACGTTCTACATCGTCCGCCTGGAGGCAATCACCGTGGCCGGGAGGCGGCTCGACGTGCCGCCGGCTACGTTCGCCGGTGGTGCGGTGATGGACTCAGGGGCGGTCGTCACGCAGCTGCCACCGTCGGCATACGCAGCGCTGCGGGCAGCGTTCAGGAGCGCCATGACGGCGTATGGCCCGCTTGCGGATCCCGTACGCAACCTTGACACGTGCTATGACTTGACCCGCTTCCCCGAGGTCAATGTCCCCAAGGTGTCCCTAGTGTTCGCAGGCGGTGCCACCTTGGAGCTCGAGCCGGCGTCCATCATGCTGGACGGCTGCCTGGCTTTCACGGCCTCCCCTGGCGGCCACGGCTCCATCGGATTCATCGGCAACGTGCAGCAGCAGACCTACGAGGTTTTGTACGACGTCGGCAGCGGGAGCGTGGGATTCCGCAGTGGCGCGTGCTGATGTGGCAAGCTGCAGGCCAACCACGGCCACTTGTACGTGTGATGCATGATTGGCCCCCTAATATATATCTGGGTCTACAAGCTAGCTTGCTCATTGGGATGGAGCTAGTTTGTGAGTATAAATAAATGCAAGAAAGAAGATTGATGTAATACTTATATATGCATGTAATTTTATATAGTTTTATATATGCATGTAATTTTGTTCAACGGTTGTATGATTGTAAACCTTATAATATAACCTTACAGATTGTCAAGGAATTCAACCGATATAATTACTCTACTTATTGATGTGCAATAATGTAATATGACTATTAAGAAGCATTCTGATTGTGGAGGTGGTTTCGCACTTTTTACTACAACAAAGGTGTTTGAAGGATTCCTCGGCAGAAACTAGAACGCACTCCTTCAATAATTGACGAGCTAATTGGTTGTTGAACTTCAGACAAAGATTGTTGGGCATGAAAGCGGTCACCAGCGGGTTGATTGGCCTCACCAGCTCATACGTGTTCATGAGGCGTGGTTTTTTTCTTTTCTTGATTAATAGTATTTGTTTCTGGATGCTTGCATTGTTAGATTTGGAAGCGTTCCTACTCCTCGATGAGGAGCCGGGTTGGTTTATATTGAACGAGGCAGAACAGCCCTGCCGTGGCTTACAAGAAGAGGAAACTGATCGCAAGGATTGGGTTGTAAGGAGGACTCCTAAACAGCTACGCGAGGGAGAGAGATAGAATAGAGTTGAGATTACAATGCGGAGATA
The DNA here is from genome assembly GCF_018294505.1 of Triticum aestivum. NCBI lineage: Eukaryota > Viridiplantae > Streptophyta > Magnoliopsida > Poales > Poaceae > Triticum > Triticum aestivum. Next base: position 26,554,242 of record NC_057812.1, read on the forward strand.
AACATGAATTCTAACACCCTCCCTTAATCTCAACTATTCTATGTTTAGATTCCTCTTGAACTCATCAAATGGTTTTGCTGGTAGTGCCTTGGTGAACCCATCAGCCACTTGATCTTTGGAAGGGATGAACCGTATCTCAAGTTTCTTTGCTGCAACCCTTTCAGGCACAAAGTGAAAATCAATCTCTATATGCTTGGTTCTTGCATGAAACACTGGGTTTGCAGACAAGTATGTTGGTCCCAAATTATCACACCATAAACATGAGATGCGATTCTGCTTGACCCCCATTTCATCCAGTAGTGATTCAATCCAAATGATTTCTGCAGTGGCATTAGCTAAGGATTTATACTCAGCCTCTGTACTTGACCTTGATACAGTGGCTTGTTTCCTAGCACTTTAAGAAACAAGATTAGGCCCAAAGAACACTGCAAAGCCTCCGGTTGATTTTCTATCATCACTGCAACCTGCCCAATCAGCATCAGAGAATGCACTCACAAGAGTAGAATTAGAGCGTCTAAAATGCAGTCCTACTCCCATAGTATGTTTGACATATCTTACAGTTCTCTTAATAGCTGTCCAATGTGCAGTAGTGGGTGCATGCAGATATTGACAAACTTTGTTAACAGCAAATGAGATATCTGGGCGAGTAAGAGTCAAGTACTATAATGCTCCAACATTACTTCTATACTTTGTGCTATCTTCCTCATGAAGTGGCTCACCTTCATATGCTAAAAGTTTCTCCGAGGAGGACAAAGGTGTAGGTACAGGCTTGCAGTTTTTCATCCCCGTGCGAGATAGAAGCTCAGTAACATATTTCTCTTGTTTTAGTACTATGCCATCTTGAGTCATCTTAACTTCAATGCCTAGAAAGAAGTGAAATCACCTAGATCTTTCAAGGCAAACTCTGAGCTCAAATCATGCAGAAGAGCATTAGTAGCACTTTGTGATGAACTTGCAACTATGATGTCATCCACATATATGAGAACAAAGATAACTACTTTTCCCTTGTTATAAATGAACAAAGATGTATCAGCTTTGGAAGCAATAAAACCAAGACATTTCAACTGTGAGCTCAACCTGGAGTACCATGCTCTAGGTGCTTGTTTCAAGCCATAGAGTGCTTTGTCAAGCTTGCACACATAATGTGGTGTTTTCTTACTCTCATATCCTGGTGGTTGTCTCATGAATACCTCCTCTTCCAGAACACCATGTAAAAACGCGTTCTATACATCTAGCTGTCTCAAGCTCCATCCCCTGGACACAGCAATAGCTAACACAAGTCTTATAGTTGCAGCTTTTAAAACCCTTTGCAACTAGACGTGCCTTATATCTGTCAATGGAGCCATCTGCTTTATTTTTAATTCTATACACCCACTTGCAATCAATAATATTTTTACCTCTCTAATCAGGCACAAGATGCCAAGTTTTGTTCCTCATAAATGCAGAATATTCCTCATCCATTGCTTTCTTCCATTTAGGGTCACCAAGTGCATCATTCAGTGTCGTTGGTTCCCCTGAAATACATAGCATGCCATACCATATAGTACCATCAGTTCGTATTTTGGGATTACGTATACCTTTTTGTAACCTGGTCATAACTCGCAAGGGAGCTTCTTGTTGCATGTGTACAAGAACAGGATCCATTGGCGCAGAAGATCCGCCTCTTGCTACTGAATCTGTTGGTGATGCAGAAGATCCATCGGACACTGGCGCAGAAGATCCAGTGGACCTTGGTGTGGCCCCTGCCACTGGATGCCCGGGAAACCACAGGGCTTGCAGGCATAGACGATCCGCTGCCAGGTTGCATGTGCGCGGGACGCAAGGAGGAGCCGACCGCGCGGCTGGTCCCGCTAGGCCCGCTATCGGGTGACGCGTCGGCGTGGGAGTGGCCCTCCCAGGAATCTGGGCCGCTTCCGCCTTGGACGCGATCCAAGAAAGATATGTGCGCACAATCCGAGGCCTGCAAGCGCGCAGGAGTATCAAGGAATTCAACTGATATGATTACTCTACTTATTGATGTGCAATAATGTAATATGACTATTAAGAAGCATTCTGATTGTGGAGGTGGTTTCGCACTTTTTACTACAACAAAGGTGTTTGAAGGATTCCTCGGCAGAAACTAGAACGCACACCTTCAATAATTGACGAGCTAATTGGTTGTTGAACTTCATGTTGAAGATATCTCATGTAGGCCTAGGCCGGCGCATATAGTCAGTTGAGGAGTTGGTTAGCTTAGAGATAGACTATCATCTAGTTAAACTTTTGTATCTCTATCTCCTAATCTCTTGTACTCCAAATTATGTATGCATACATGGGATAATCCCCATCTCAATCAATAAATACCTGCGGCCCTCTCTCGTGGAGGGTAGAATGCTTCCGATAGATTTCCTATATGGTCATCAGAGCTTTCTCTTCCTCCTTGTCCAGAAACCAGAAAACCTAGATTGCCGTCCTTCCCACCATGTCGTCCTCCTCCAACCCCCCGACTCTCTATGGTCTTGGTTCCCAAATCAGCGAGAAGCTCACCCGCGAGAACTACCTGCTGTGGAAGGCACATATCCTCCCGCACTTCCTTGGTGCCGGGCTCTATGGCTATCTGGACGGCACCATCGTCGAACCAGAGAAGCTCATGGTCGCGAAGGACAAGGATGGAAAGGATCAAGCGGTCCCCGATCCGGCGCACGATGCTTGGGTGCGGCAGGACCAACGGGTCCTTGGCCACATCATCAACAACCTCTCAAAGGAGGTGCTGGTCTCGGTCGTCTCCATCGGCACGAGCTCTCTGGACATCGCTGCTGAAAGATCGTGGATGTCGCCTAGAGGGGGGGTAAATAGGCGTTTTAAAATAATTACGGTTTAGGCTTGAACAAATGCGGAATAAACCTAGCGGTTAATTTGCCAAGCACAAAACCTAAAACAACTAGGCTCACCTATGTGCACCAACAACTTATGCTAAGAAAGATAAGCAACTATGTGATAGCAAGATATATGACAAGAAACAATATGGCTATCACAAAGTAAAGTGCATAAGTAAAGCGCTCGGGTAAGAGATAACCGAGGCACGAGGAGACGACGATGTATCCCGAAGTTCACACCCTTGCGGATGCTAATCTCCGTTTGGAGCGGTGTGGAGGCACAATGCTCCCCAAGAATCCACTAGGGCCATCGTAATCTCCTCACGCTCTCGCACAATGCAAGATGTCGTGATTCCACTAAGGGACCCTTGAGGGCGGTCACCGAACCCGTACAAATGGCAACCCTTGGGGGCGGTCACCGAACCCGTACACTTTGGCAACCCTTGGGGCGGTCACCGGTACCCGTCAAATTGCTCGGGGCGATCTCCACAACCTAATTGGAGACCCCGACGCTTGCCCGGAGCTTTGCACCATAATGATTGAGCTCCGAACACCAACAACCGTCTAGGGCGCTCAAGCATCCAAGAGGAACAAGCTCAAGGGTACCAAGCACCCAAGAGTAATAAGCTTCTCAACTTGTAACTTCCACGTATCACGTGGAGAACTCAAACCGATGCACCAAATGCAATGGCCAGGGCACACGGAGTGCCCAAGTCCTTCTCTCTCAAATCCCACCGAAGCAACTAATTCTAGGGAGGAAAATGAGGGGAAGAACAAGAAAGATAACACCAAGAACTCCAAGATCTAGATCCAAGGGGTTCTCCTCACATAGAGGAGAAAGTGATTGGTAGAAATGTGGATCTAGATCTCCTCTCTCTTTTCCCTCAAAAACTAGCAAGAATCCATGGAGGGATTGAGAGTTAGCAAGCTCGAAGAATGTCAACAATGGGGGAAGAACACGAGCTCAAAGGATAAGGTTCATTGGGGAAGAAGACCCCCTTATAAAGGAGGGGGAAAATCCAACCGTTATGTGCTCAGCCCGCACATGAGCGGTACTACCGCTTAGGCAGAAGAAACAGGGAAAAGGAGCAACAAAACATGAACCTTGGGGCGGTAGTACCGCAGGAGACAGCGGTACTACCGCTGGGTTAAGCGGTACTACCGCTCCCTTCGGCGGTACTGCCGCGCAGAACGAAGGAGAAAGGGAAAGAGGGAACCGGGCGGTACTACCGCGGAGGAAGGGCGGTACTGCCGCTAAGGAGCGGTACTGCCGCACTACAGCCGCAGCGAGGTACCGCACAATCCGACACAGAAAAAGACCCCTCGAATCGACGCAGTAGGGACCTGGTAAGCCAACGGTAGTACTGTTGCGGAGTCACCACCGGTACTACCACTGCGGAGCGGTACTGCCGCTTGTGACTCCTCAGCAGTACTACCGCTGGGTACCACGGTACTACCGCTGGGACCCTGACAAAAACCACACTCAAGAAAACCAAAACTGCCATAACTTCTGCATATGAGCTCCGAATTGAGCAAACTCAAGCTTGTTGGAAACAAGACGACGAGTAGCATCAAAACAGCGACTGGTTATAGTAAGAAGAGGCAGGGGAGGTATGCCTAACAAAAAGAGGAGTGAAACCTTCAACCGAGAAGAACCGGCAAAACCTCCAACATCGAAAACATCATAGAAGATGCAAGCGAACTCCGTTTTCGATGAACTCAAGCTTGTCAACAAGATGACCGTAAGCTCTAAGACTCACAAAGAGAACCAAACAAGAACCAAGAAAGATGATGCAAGGATGCAGTGGTTTGAGCTCTCAACAAACGATACAATCAAGCTACTCATTAAGAGCCCACCTTGATAGTATGGCAATCGATCCTATAACCCGGTCTCCCAACTACCATCACGAGACCGGTAAAATAGAAAACCTATCAAGGGCAAACCTTTGCCTTGCACATGGTCCACTTGAGCTAGATGATGACGATCTAGACTCCCTCAAGTTGGACCACCCTTCTTGATTGTGTTGGCTCGATGAAGACTAGTTGATTGCTCCCCCATACTCCACTATGGGTGAGCCTTTCTTCCGCACATCTTCACAAGTCCATTGTCACCACAATGGACGGCAAGCTTCAAGCATTTGATCTCTTTGTGATGCTCCACTTGAACTTGCACCGCAACCTTTCTTGATTGTGTTGAGTCGATGAAGACTAGTTGATTGCTCCCCCATACTCTACTATGGGCGAGCTACTCTTCCGCACATCTTCACAGGTCCATTGTCACCACAAAGGACAACAAGCTTCAAGCATTTGATCTCTTCGTGGTGCTCCACTTGAACTTGCACACCGCAACCTAACCCCACAAAGAACCCTCACAAAGACCATGGGTTAGTACACAAAGCGTAATTGACAATGCTTACCATACCATGGGATCACTTGATCCCTCTCGGTACATCTTCTACGCTTTGTGGGTTGATCATCTTGATTCACTCTTTAACTTAGTCTTGATCAACCTCTCACAAGACCAATCTTTAGGTAATTCCTTGAATAGCACCTTGGTCGACACAAACTCTCCTTGAAACCAACACATGTACTCCAAGAAAAGCCTATGGACAAAACCTTCAAATATAACTCAAGGCAACCATTAGTCCATAGAGATTGTCATCAATTACCAAAACCAAACATGGGGGCACCGCATGTTCTTTCAGCTCCGTAACATGTTTGCTTCACAATCTCGTTCCCGCATTAATAATCTCCGGATTTCCCTGTCCAGTGCCCAAAAGGGCAATCAATCTGCGTCGGCATACTTTGCTCAGATGCGCGGATATGCTGATGAACTTGCTGCTGCCGAGAGACCTCTACAAGAGGATGAGCTCATCTCCTTCCTCATGGCTGGGCTGGACCTCGACTACAACCCCCTAGTCTCAGCCCTCGACGCCCGGACGGAGCCTATCACCATCGATGACCTATACTCACGGGAGGCGTGGGCTTCAAGTCCTCTGCAAACTCTGCCCAGCATGGTGGGCCACCTCCATCTTGAGGCTTTGGAAAGCCGAGGGATTAGAAGAAGCAAGGTGGTGGCGGCGGCTACAAGAAGAAACAAGGCGGCGGCGGGCATCCCTACTACACCAACACCAAGGGAGCTCGCTCTGGTGCCCCTGGAGGGCCAGGAGGTCTAGGAGGCCCCGGTGGTCCTCCACCCGCCAACAACCACAGGGGGGACGACCCCATCCAGTGCCAGATATGCAGCAAGTTCGGGCACAGCGCCAAGGACTGCTGGTATCATTTTGATGATGATGCCCTTGAAGAAAAAGTTGTTGCTGCCACCCAGTATGGGGTGGATACAAACTGGTATGTTGACAGCGGTGCAACCGATCATCTCATCGGCGAACTAGAGAAGTTGACAGTCCGCGACGAGTATCGTGGGCAGGGTGAAATCCATGGCGCAAACGGATCAGGTATGAGGATAGATCATGTTGGTCATTCAGTTTTTCAAACCCCTAGCCATCCCATCCATCTTAAAAGAATTTTACATTCTCCTCATGCCCGAACCAATCATGTATTTCTTGAATTTCACCCCTTCTACTTTTTGATCAAGGACCAGGCAACAAGGAGAATCCTCTACATAGGTAGATGCGTTGGTGGGCTCTATCCATTGATTCCTCGCTTTAGGAGTTCAAATAAACAAGTTCTTGGTGTCACCAAATTATCTTCAGCAAGGTGGCATGATCGATTAGGGCATCCTTCTTTTGCTATAGTTCAACGAGTGCTTAGGAAAAATAAGCTCCCTTTTGCTGGTGAGCCTAGTAGTGAAAAACAATTGTGATTCATGCCAACGAGCAAAAAGTCATCAACTCCCTTACCATGTGTCAACTAGTGTTTCTTACAAACCATTAGTACTATTTTTTCTGATGTATGGGGCAAGCAGCTCTTTCTGTTGGGAGACACAACTATTATGTAAGCTTTATTGATGATTATAGTAAGCATACTTGGATCTACCTTATCAAGCATAAATCTGATGTGTTTCAAGTATTCCAAAATTTCCAAGCACTTGTTGAACGAAAATTCTCTAGCAAAATAATCTCTGTCCAATCGGACTGGGGTGGCGAGTATGAAAAATTAAACTCGTTCTTTCAAAAACTGGGAATTTCCCATCATGTCTCTTGTCCCCATGCGCACCAACAGAATGGTTCTGCAGAACGCAAGCATAGATATATTGTCAAAGTTGGTCTTTCTCCTTGCTAATGCATCCATGCCACTAAAGTTTTGGGATGAAGCATTCATCACTGCTACACATCTCATTAATATGTTGCTAAGCAGGGTTATCAATTTTGAAACACCCACCGTGTTGGGGAACGCAGTATTTTAAAAAAAATCCTACGGTCACGCAAGATCTATCTAGGAGATGCATAGCAACGAGAGGGGAGAGTGTGTCTATGTATCCTCGTAGACCGAAAGCGGAGGCGTTTAGTAACGCGGTTGATGTAGTCGAACGTCTTCGCGATCCAACCGATCAAGTACCGAACGCACGGCACCTCCGCGATCTGCACACGTTCAGCTCATTGACGTCCCTCGTACTCTTGATCCAGTTGAGGCCGAGGGTGAGTTGCGTCAGCACGATGGCATGTTGACGGTGATGATGAAGTTACCAACGCAGGGCTTCGCCTAAGCACTACGACAATATGACCGAGGTGGAAAACTGTGGAGGGGGGCACCACAACGGCTAAAGATCAACTTGTGTGTCTATGAGGTGCCCCCATCCCCCGTATATAAAGAAGGGGAGGAGGAGGAGGACCGGCCTCAAGGGGTGCGCCCAAGGGGGGATTCCTACTCGTAGTAGGAGTAGGTTTCCCCTTTCCTAGTCCAAGTAGGAGAAGAAGGAAGGAGAGGAAGAAGAGAAGGAAAGGGGGGCCGGCCCCCTTAGCCCTAGTCCAATTCGGTTTGGGCTACGGGAGGTGCGCGCCACCTCTTGGCCTGCCTCCTCTCTTCCACCACTAGGCCCATAAGGCCCAATAACTTCCCGGCGGGGGTTTCGGTAACCCCCGGTACTCCGAAACTTATCCGAAACGACCCGAACCATTCAAGTGTCCAAATGTAACCTTCCAATATATTAATCTTTATGTCTCGACCATTTCGAGACTCCTCGTCATGTCCGTGATCTCATCCGGGCCTCCGAAAAACCTTCGGTACATCAAATCACATAACTCGTAATACATATCGTCATCGAACGTTAAGCGTACGGACCCTATGGGTTCGAGAACTATGTAGACCTAACCAATAGCGGAACCTAGATGCTCATATTGGTTCCTACATATTCTACGAAGATCTTTATCAGTCAAACCGCATAACAACATACGTCGTTGCCTTTCTCATCGGTATGTTACTTGCCCGAGATTCGATTGTCGGTATCATCATACCTAGTTCAATCTCTTTACCGGCAAGTCGCTTTACTCGTTATGTAATGCATCATCCCGTGACTAACTCATTAGTCACATTGCTTGCAAGGCTCATAGTGATGTGCATTACCGAGAGGGCCCAGATATACCTCTCTGATACATAGAGTGACAAATGCTAATCTCGATCTATGCCAACTCAACAAACACCATAGGAGACACCTGTAGAGCATCTTTATAATCACCCAGTTACGTTGTGATGTTTGATAGCACACAAGGTGTTCCTCTGGTATTCAGGAGTTGCATAATCTCATAGTCTGAGGATTATGTATAAGTCATGAAAAAAACAATAGCAATAAACTAAATGATCATAGTGCTAAGCTAACAGATGGGTCTTGTCCATCACATCGAAACGGTTTTTTCTTTTCTTGATTAATACTCCCTCCGTCCCATAATATAAGACGTTTTTTGACATTACACTAGAGTCAAAAAACGTCTTACATTATAGGATGGAGGGAGTAGTATTTGTTTTTGGATACTTGCAGGTATTGGAAGAGACCTACTAGGTTGTTGTCCAAGTCGCTGCTCACAAATGCGTGACGCCCGCCCCCATGCGTGAGCCAGCGTAGCCGGAGGCGGCGCACTACCAACGAAACCTGACAAATTAACTGGCCCCACGTGCCAGCCGGTTCCCACGGGTGCGATGCATGCCCCCACTTGCAAGCCAGAGGGCGGCCCTACGCACGAGCCGACATAGGTGTACATGACGCATGCACTATCTGTTGCAACCGGACTAGCTCGGTGCGTTGCCAGCGGATGCCGACGGCAAAATTTCGTGTTTTGACCCTTTTCTGAAACCTATTCAAGATCTGACCCTAGGTTGAAAAAATTTCGAGGTCTGACCCTTTTGCTATCGGCAGAGTCCATGGCGGTAGGGTCTAACAGCCTACCGCCAGGGGCTTTGGCGGTAGGAAACATCTCTACCGCCAAACGTGCCGGCGGTAGCCTGCACAACCCTATCGTCAAGGTGCTTGGCGGTAGGCACGAGCACGAACTGTGTTCAATACTTATGAGGATTTTGGCGGTAGGGCATGCAACCCTACCACCAGGGTCCTTGGCGGTAGGCTGTTATACCCTACCGCCATGGTCCCTAAGGGTAGCAAAAGGGTCAGATCTCAAAAAAAATTCAAACTAGGATCAGATCTCGAATAGGTTTGGGAAAAGGGTCAAAACACGAAATTTAGCCGCCGACGGACGGATCCTACTAGGCCAACGCACATGGGAATGGGCACGACATAGGAAGCCACATGACGGTGGCCCCATGTGCCCCCATCGTCCACCCGTCATGAACCACGGAGGCTGGTCACCCGGATCCGAGCCATCAGGTTAGATTGGACAGCCCAGACTGCCTCCAAAAGGCTATCGTAGCACGGCAGCCGGAAATGGATTGCTCAGAGGCAGCCCGGGAAGCCACCAGGAAGCGTGTACTCCAACATTCTTTATAGGAGCAAATGCCTCAACTCACAGTACAAAGTTTACAAAGGTGCTTACATGTATATTATATACAGTATATATAGCTGCTAGACTTGGCAGTACCAAACTAAATCGATGACTAGTAGTAATCCTACTCCCTTATGCAAGTCTGTGTTTAAGTCCAATATCCTTGCCCTCAAAGGTTAGCCCAAGATCAGATTTATGTTTATTTAGACATCATCATCCTATGGGATGATAAAGTGAAAACAGCATACGTGCACTACAAAAAAATACACTTCCGTGATGATACGTGTTTGTCACAGTAGGTCACTTTTTTTGTCATGCCTGTACATCCATGACAAATTTATGACAGAATCAAGATAGTCATACATGTGTTGTCATAGAAGTTTTCCATGACATTACCAAAATTATCATTACGGAAGTGTCCACTTCCATGACAATAAATCACGCGTCACAGAAGTGCTTTCGTCAAGGGTGACCGACACATGGCATCCACCGTAATGGAACGCCGTTAAGCTATCGGGTCGGGTTTTGGATCCGATAACCCGTTAACAGCCACGACCAATGGGGATTTTCCATGTGTAAAATCATCATTGGCTGGAGGAGACACGTGTCAACTCATCCAATGGGCGAGACGCGTCTATGATATGTTGACACGTGCACCGGCCCATCAAGTTTAAATGGGTCGGCCCAACTGAAGGCCCACAAGATTTTGCGGACCATAATGGGCCAGCCCAGCTAAAGGCCCACGAGATTTTGCGGACAATAATGGGCTGGCCCAACTAAAGGCCCGCAAGATTTTGCGGGCCATAATGGGTCGGCCTAGGTAAAGGCCCATAAGATTTTTGTGTGCCATAATGGGCTGGCCCAGGTAAAGGCCCACAAGATTCTTGCGGATCATAATGGGCCGGCCCAGCTAAAGGCCCACGAGATTTCGCCGACATTAATGGGCCGGCCCAACTGTAGGCCCACAAGATTTTGAGTACCCTAGTAGGCCGGCCCATTAACTGCCTGCCATGTTTTGGGCCAAATGCCGGCCCATATTTGATCCGGTCCATTAGTGGCCTGCCACGCTCCGGGCATAATAGTGGCCCATATGAGATCCGGCCCGTTAAAGGCCTACCACGTTCTGGGCCAAATTACGGTCCAGATCAGGTCCGGCCCTTTAAGACGCTTTGGGATCAAATATGGCCCATATAAGATTTGGCCCGTCAACTAGACACTATGCTTTTGGGCCCACTTGCTAAAGGCCCACTTAGTAATTCGGCCTGATATTAGTTTTGGCCTGTTAAGGGCCCGTTTAACATTTCGGCCCTATATTAATTTCAGCCTGTTAAAAGCCCGTCATATAGTTGGGCCTAACTACGGCCCGGTTTGCATCCGGCCTGCTCGCAGCCGATATCTGATTGGGACAAATAAGGACTGAGACAATTTTTCGGCCTGTTAAAAGCCCGTGATTTGATTCGCACAATCATGGGCTGGGGTTCATTTCGGGCTGCTGTCGACTCTTGAGCTGATCGGCACATTTCAGGCCCAACCTACATCGTGATTGCATGACGGCCCGATTATGTACCGTAATTTTACGGTTTGGCCGGTTTACTGCGAATACGGGATATATATACAGTAAAATAACTGCAGCATCGTGAATAAGAAAAAACCTAGACTATACAATAAAGAAATTACAGCATATTACATCCACTGGGCATCAAAGTTCGCCACTATGATAACAAAGCACAAGCAGATAGAATATTACATACACTGGGCATCAAAGATCGCCACCAGTGCAAATAAACACGGCGACAAAATAATATACAAAACCGACAGCACTTCAATAGAGTTCAAGAAATGTTAGCCCTGCTGGGGAGCTGCAAGGCAAGCAGCTGAGCAAGATGATGAGACTGCGCTTGTTCAACACTTGTATCTTCCTCACTCTGAAAGATAAACAAGCAGACAGATGACAGGTTTTGCACATAAAAGTATCAGTGCTGACGATTCATCACATTTCTTACTGATGAATAAAGTGACACAGTTTAAATTTGCATTAACACAATATGGTATTGTTCAGGTCAAGACATGGCAGGAAATGGCATTGTGAAGGAGTTGACAGCTTCACGACACCACTGGATTACAGATCAAGAACTCGTAAGTATCAATGGTTAGTGTGCTGTCAATTTATACCATTTCAGATTGGCAAACAAAGAGACGGTTTAAATAATAGTAGAATGATATGACATTGTTCATAGTTAAGACATTGCAGAATATGACATTGTGCTGTAGTGGGTAGGTTCACCACACCACTGGATTACAGATGAAGAACAGAAGCATACATGCAGTGCAAAAGAAGATCACTTGCTCTGTATACTTTAATTTACATGGTATGAAGAAGGAACTTGGTTGTACAACTAAAAACTTAAATTGAGAAAGGACGAACTTTTGTTTATGAACTACATATAATAAACTTTAAACAAGCAATTTGATGCAAACACCAAAAATAAACAGCTTTTGCAGTCATGCCTAACCAAATATATACAACAAAGTTTGAAGGCTTGAGATGGACAAACTTACATTATTGGTGAAGACAGGCTCTATAAAGGCCTTGTCCATGCTGATGGGGGGGGGCAATTCAAGAAGTTTACCACAGAATCTTCTTCAAAATCATTGCCTTTATTCTACATTTTGTTAAGAGTAAATATAGATGTGATAATATACGAAAAAATGGAGAATATTTAAGATAAGATGAAGAGTGATGCTACATAACCAAGTAGCTATAAATGTCAGTGCAGCGATACATGCAAAAGGTACAGCCAAGAGAAATGTGCAGCTAAACTTCTTTAGTACCAACCTTATGGTAAGAGTAAATATAGATCTGATGTGTAGAAAATGGAGGGCAAAGGAAAATAAGCTGCAGAGTGATGGTACATGAACAACTACCTGTCATTATAAGTACACTGATAAAGGATAGCATGTACTTACAAGAGCAATGCAGAGCTAAAAAAACATTGGCATTGGATATATTCTACACTAATGTAACCATTCATACAGATCAGATAATTTGGAGCGAACAATTGATAAGCAAGCTATCATGCATACTACTGTCACATAATGAACCAGGTATGTATGCAAGTACAGTGATACAGGACAACAGGTACTAACAAGAGCAAAGCAGCGGGCAGCATATTTGCGATATCCTGTCGTTCTTGTCAAAACGGAGTTCTTCTTCGAGCAGATTTCCTGCAAAAAAGATCCGTAAGGCACATGCAGAAAAGTAGAAGTTCAAATTGTCATGTGATTCATAGACAGTACCTCATCCTGGGAACGAGACCAGTGCATAACAAGGTTTTTCCATTCAATGTCTTCTAAATTTAGCACAGGAGACTTCACCGGAAATTCGTTTATAGACTTGCCATCAAAGTGTGATTTCCTCAGGTAACACCGATACTGATGCAATGCTTTCTTGAAAAGCACAAGCAAGCTTTGCTCGTCATGACTATCTAGATTGACCCTCGCCTAGTTACAACAATGTAATGTAAATCATTGATGTGTTTAATCAGCAGAAAACAGGAAAATAATAACCATGAATAATAGCACTTACACGTAAGTTGGACAGGAAGATGTGAAAATGGTGTTTGTCTTCACAATAATCTTCCCATGATGGGAATATATGCACGTAGTCCCTAACAACATTGAAAGCATTGTCTCTTTAAACTGGGAATAAATGGAATGGGGTTCCAATCTACAGGAATTGGCCGTCTCTGCAGTTGGGATAGGTCTTCGGCCGGTGGACTTGCTGTACTTTTTGCTGGAGTGGGATTTTTCTGTGGTACAGCTGGTGCTATGGCAAATGAAATCGGTATACCTTTTGCTGGAGTGCAGGTCCTGTGTGGTGGGGCTAGTGGTGTGGCCAGTGAATTATGGGTACAGTCTGCTGGAGTCGGTCCTATGTTTTGTGTCACTGGTTGTACAACCAATATAAGTGGGGTGTTGTCTGATTTCTCCGGCACCACCACGTTTTTCAAGGACTTTGCTGGTGCTCCTTCAGGTTCGGCAATCACCTTCTTCCTTTTTGATGTCTGATGCACCAGAACAGCATTTGAGTGGAAAAACATGGTACGATGACAGATGGAATATGTATTGATAATGGATGGGCATGGCATCTCGACATATATGATGAGTAAACTAAGCAGATGGCGGTGCAACAAAGTAGAAGAAATGCAAGACAACATATGCAAGATACGCGCAATCAATAAAACCTTGCCAAATTAGAACAGGAACCTTGATGGGTGAACAAGACAGGCCATCTGCCTTTGACTTCTCGAGGTTAGAATAGTAATTAGGATGATATTCTGAACAAGAATCAACAGGTGGGGAGCGTACGAGTTTCATTGCTTCCAGAATGGCACTCAATGCCTTGGTGCCAATTTTGTAAGTCATTGCAATGTTCCACAATATTCTTCTGACGCACGGATTCTGATATTCACTGTAATTGCGTATGATATCTGAGAACCATGAAAACATAAATAGTTGTGAGATTATCTTTGTAATGCAGATGATATTCTAATATAGGGGCGCCCCTGTAACACTTGTGTGCTATCACTGGATTCTGATGAGAGAGCTCATGTGTGTTGTAATATGGTGCGTGCATTTATATAATCTGGCACAAGTACACAAAAAAATAGGCTCCAGAAGTAAGGACAGCTGGGAGATGATAGGTTCATAATATAATGTATAGAGAGTTTATTGTCAAACCATGATAACAAGAGCACACAGCAACTAGGCAGATCATAGTGTACATAACAATGGTACACCATAACCAGGATATATAAATCGGGAAAGTGGAACTGGCTGGAAATTACGGTGTTGTATTGCCGCTAGTAATTGAAAGCCTATTGATCACGTACAGGCCAGCTCTATCAGCTGTTAGACTGTAGATGTCCCTGCTCCCCTTCCTGACAAGGAACATACTGTGCTTCCCATACAGAACACCGCACCGGCCGCCGGCCGAACCACTGGCCCCACCGCCTGTGTTCCTCCGCCACCCCCACCCCCACCCGCGTCGAGTTTTCTTCGTTCGACGAGGCCCCACCACCGCCCCCCACAACCATCGTCCCCACCCCAGCCCCTTCGATCGCACCGGCGAACTCCGGCGAGCTTTGAAAAATCGACTGACCCAATTTTGAAATTTAGTCTACTGTGATTTAACTAGTGTGGAATATAAAAGGGGAAAACCATGAGCATTGCGAGTATGGTGTTGAGCGTGCCATGGCGGATCTGAAGGTGCAAACCGGACAAAGGCAACTTCGCAACCAAGAAAAGAAATCGGAGTAAAGCAGTGGCGATCTATTTTCTTGCTGCGATAAATAAGTTGAGCAGATACGAAAGAGTACCGCCTCTGGTGCGGCGCCGTGTACGCATCTGCTGAGAATTTGACGGTGCTGCGGTAGCGATGGCTGTCGATGGCGTGGAAGCAGATCTAGGAGGGTAGACGGTGGCGGCGGGGCGCGATGGACGAGACGGTCGTAGGAGCGGCGCCGGCAAGGTGGACGACGGCGGGAATGAAGCGAGAGGACGGGATGCAAGAATCCCGGTCCGAAGCCGTGGATGAGAGAGGTCGATCTCTTGTAATGGACGGCGGCGTCGGGGTATCAGCTCCGGCATGGTGGAGGAGGACGGCGGTGGATGGGGTGGCGGACGGAGGAGGGTGGGGTGGAGAGGGTGTTTTGGCACCCACGGAGTACGAATGGGGAAAAGGGAGGTAGAGAGGAAGAGGGGAACCATGTATTCAGGGCGCGCTTGTCTCAAATGCGAGGAAATTTACAAACTTAGCCCCCATTTCAAATTTCTACTACATCACAGCAACACTAGTCGGTTGGGGATAGGACGGTAATCTCGCATACACTGAATATTTGCCGACGAGAGTTTGTTTTTGGCGCCCACCGTGTACGAATATGAATCGGGGAGGGAGTCGATTTCGGCCGAGGACACACTGTGTTTTGGCGCCCACCGTGTATGAATCTGGGTGAGAGGCGGTTACGTCACGTTTGGGTGAAATTACAAACCTACCCCTATCGAAACCTATAGAAATCCAGCATATAGGCTTTGCGTGGCAGGGATAGGCAGTAGTGATTTCCATCTCACAGATTCTGGTTTCGGGCAGTTACTGCGACTTTCCCCGCTTCGTTCAAATTTTGTAGAGTGCACATTTACCATGCCAACTCAATTCGAATCCCGTTTGTATTCTTTTTTTTCGGGCGGGATCCATTTTCAATTGGAATTACATTCTATATACATCATTTTTTTATATATACTTTCAAAAGCACAACAAAGAATTCTGCTCCTTTATATGTATAATATGATTTACAAATACAACGATCTCGAAATCTTAAGGTTGAATTCGAAAAAATTTAACCTAATTATGTTCTACTAAAATGTATGGATCAGTAATATCTACATATTAAATAACATAGATGTGCGTGAATTCATATGAGTATGCATGTTTGATAGATCAATTTTGGTTCGAGTATGGATTACATGTATCATCATCTCGAATTCAAATATTTGGATCCCTTTTTTGTTCACTCCTTTCACGCCCATCTCTCTCGCATGCATGCTCCTTCAGGTAGCTATCACTCTCTTTTCTCCAGCTCACCCGCACGCTCACTTCATGTTGCTCCTATCCTCGCAAACATGGTCTCTCGAGGTCTCCCTTGAGAAGTGTCACACTCTCCCTATCATTATACATTACACGGTTTTCATTATCTCTCACATCTCTACTGTTCTCTGGTATCACTCGGTACCTAAGCTTTCTTTTTCACCGCCAAACACACAGTCTCCACTCGTCTTTCACTTTGTCTTTCTCTCTATGGGATTCTCTCACACACCCTATATGTCTTTATATATGACTCATACCACTAAAATTACTCTCTCTATCTCTCCTGTAGACACAACATTTGTTGCGGTCTCCTTTTCTTCTCCATCCCAGACTGACATTATTCATTTGTTTACCGATCAGACAACCCCGACTACCATCTCCTCTCTCTCTCTCACAGACACACACACACACACAACTCCTGCTTCCACTCCCCTTCCCGACTACCATCTCTCTCTCTCACACACACAAAACTCTCGCTTTCGCACCCCGACTCGTATTTCTCTCACAAACATTTATCGACTACCTAGCCTCTAGATAGGTTTATACACCCGCACACTCGTGCTTCCACCATCGCATACATGTCTCTCTCCCGCTCCTTGTATCTATGTAGATTTTTCTTCCCTTCTTGAGACATGCCCTCTCGATCGTGCACACACACACTATCGCCTCATTTTAAGCTGATACCTATCGCACACACACTCCTTGTGTCTTTGTCACACATGCACTCCGTCCTCCTCCACTCGCCCTCTCTCTCACACACACATGGGCTTTTTGCAACAACTAGCAAGATGCCCATGCGTTGAACGGAACATCAAGATGCATTTGTATGAGTAGTTTATCTTGTGGGGGGAAAGGATGAACGAGGGAAGGCCTTATTTGCAAATGTGGAGAGGGGTGTGGGTATCTTTTTGCAAAATTGCCATAGTTTCCTTCCTATCCGTCAGATATAGATCGGACGACCTATATTGCAGGATGGCAGGCACACGATCATCACCGACAATGCTTATTATAAGAGTAGGGATAAAAATAGAGTTGGTGATGATGGTGGGCCTGCCATCCTGCAATGTAGGTCGTCTAATTTATCTCTGCCGGATAGGAAGGAAAATATGGCAATTTACCTGCACTCTTCACCACATTTGCAGATAAGGCCTTCCCTCGTTCATCCTTTTCTCCCACAAGATCCTGATGTTCCGTGCAACGCACGGGCATCTTGCTAGTAAGAGTAGAAATTAGACATATACCACTTCTCGAATCTTGAAACCAACAACATTCCTCCCTTATCTCATCAAAACCGCCAAAGGAATATATTTTGAGTGAAACATAACATATTTTTAGTGATATACGTATTTCAAAGCTAGACTTTTTTCTATCAAATAGGTGAATATGTATTAATCCAGTGGCAGAGATAGGCCTGGGGCAGCTAGGGCTATAGCCCCAGGCCTAGAAACAACTTCCTTTGTAATTCCTTCATGCAAAGCATAGAAAATCATAGAAGTTTATCACTCAACATAGCACAGCCCTAGGCGTAATCTGCATCTAGCTCCGCCACTGTATTAATCTACTTTGATCGTGTGGCAATGCATTGGCACATTGCTAGTAGTTATTATAATTTTTTGGACACCAGACAAATGGTGGAGTACATATACGAAGAGAAGAGGCGCACGCACGCAGTCGGCCTCTCGCTATCTCGCACACATGAGTGTTACGTAAAGGCGATGTTAACAAATAAACTCTAAAACCCTAGGGGCACGATTGCTACATTCGCGGGTACCAGGTACGTGGTGGAGCACCTTTGTAGGAATAGTCAGCTCGTGTGATAATTTGATCTGTAGGAGTTGATGGTCGGGACCACAGGTGAACGACTTGGAGCGCGGTGGCTCGCCAGTTGCCACAGATCGAGTAGCCACGTTTAAAATATCGTTTTTTAGCGGGGTTAAGAGTTCCAATTTTCAATGGCGCGTTATAAGTAGTAAGTAGTTTTTAGAACGATTGGTATGGAGCAAAAAATGGAATTCATAGTACTACGTACCTCCTTGGCGTATGGTTGTATGGTTTGTTTTTTTCGATGGAGGTTGTATGGGTTTATGTTGCGAGATGTTGAACATGGTAGTTCTAGGGCAAATACTATGGTTTAGATTTAGATGCTGGTTTTCTTTAATGAAAATCGGAAGGGGAAACCCTTCTTCAATTAAAAAAACTACTACCTCCATTCTGGTTTACTAGTTCCCATCGTACTTTGAGTCAAAGTGTGTCCACGAACTTTACTTGTAAAATGTGAATGGAAAACAAGATTTTGATATACCCAAACAAAAAACGACTGGAGGGAGTGATTGCTCTGACACGGACGCGACCTCTCATAGCGCAGGCATTGAACCGGCGCGCCAGCCAAGAGGGCCGCACTCGCTGTAGGCCCGTCTGAGCACGCCTCCTCGCCGCGTGCAACCAGCTTAAGACTGCCCCGCCTGCCTTCATTGAATCCGCGCGTGTGCCGGCAACACGTCCTTCCACGAGCCGGCAGGCATTTTAGAACAAAAAAAATGACTAAAATATAATTAATTTACGCATGGTCTTGACTTTTTGTGCTCGCACTGGTAGCAGAAACTAGTAGAGGATTTTCTTTATTTATAACTCTCCTCACATTTTTTTGGCTTTGAAGTGAAACATGGTTGTGGACATTATGTATGAATGTGCAGATATCTGTGAACATGAGTTTGATGTGGAAGTTGAACTTGGAATGTCGGGCTTGCGTGTGAACTATACCATGTCCAATGCTTCGTCTGTTATTGTTTGGAAAGTAATTGTTGTTATTACATGACCCGAAAAAAACATTTTGTGCCACATCAGTAGATGCACGGACATCACAACAGGCATGCTAACTGGATAAACACTTGAACCTAGCTATTATGAAGGAAATTTTGTATTGACAACAGTTTTAGATAGCAGGAGACGCCTAGCCTGCTCTGCCTCTGCTAGCTTATTTCTGGCTTCTTCCATCTCTTCTTTGGCTTGGGTGAAGAGAGCATCTGATTGCTCTTTTCGCTTCTTCAGGAACTCAGCTACATTCTCAAGTGCTGCTGCACACTTTCGTTCAGCCTTTACTAATGCCACGAGGACACGAACAGCTGACGACTCCACCTGGCTTGTGTGTAATCCAGCATCATCTGGGAATTTGCACCTTGTGTCTAATCCAGCATCATTAGGGAACTGGCACCTTGTGTCTAATCTAGCCTCATTTTGGAAACATGATCTCGAGGTCGACCATACTTCCCTCCTCGCAGGAACTGCATCCTGACATGAAGTTACTTCTTTTTTAGATCAATACTCAGAGCAACCTAGATCCATTTAGTAGAAGCCAGATAAACAGAACTCAGAGAAGTAAATTCAAAAGGAAAAAATAAATAAAAATAGACTACAAGGTGAGAACACCCACTTCCTACATCAAGCTAAAACGAAAGCATTAGGACGATTAAGACTCTTCTTATTACACATCGAAGAATACCACGCTTAAGAGAAACAGAAACTACAACATATACACATCGAAGAACACGAGGCTACACGAAAGTAATTGAAAGGGTGTTACTTACCAAAGCTCATTTTACAGGTTCGGTGCAGCTCCTCTTTAACTTGCCACGCTCCTTGAAGATGTCCCGAATATCCAGTGTTTGGTCTTCATTGCTCCTCTGCATGTTCGCACTCGTGGTTTTAAAATCTCAACATGGCAACAAAAATATACTACTAGTAATACTCGTGCATCTTGTGGGCAACATTAAAGCACTCGTCTGCCATGTTAGAGCATCTCCAACAAGATAAGCTACTCATACAAATGCATCTTGATGCGTGCAACGCATGGGCATTTTGCTAGTTCTAAAAACATTTCCATCATTTGCCACACTACTGGTTGCAGATGAAAAACCTACCCAAGCACAGCGCGATATAGGAGCGACGCACAATTACAAGCTGATATTCTGTTGGACAATGGAGGCTATAACCAATTACTTTTACGGGAACAATAGCACCCAGGAAATTTGAAGGGTAGGTATGAAACTGCACATGTACTGCTAAGTGATTCAATACACACATTACCAATCAAGGAGGAGAACGATGGTCGCGGCGGCCTCTGTGAGTCATGGTCGGCAACGGGAGTCAGTTCATTGTCCATGGCGGTGGTACTTCTGCGCTTGGCGTCGGCTTCCGGGAAGCAGATCCGAGACCGTGGAAGACGATGTCGGGGAAGAGGCTCTGTGTACGACGACGATGGTGGACCGGCTCCAGTGCGGCGTACGAGGTCGTCGATGAGGCAGATGCGCTGCGGTGGACGAGTGCGCCGATGTAAAGGGGAGGAGCACGAAGGTTGTGGTGCCGTGGAGAAGTCTATTTTGCGGTGGGGATAGAAAATAGGGAGTATTCAGGTGTACTACTCTGGGTGTCGGGGTGGGGTTGGCTGGGTAGGGTGAACCTGAAGTTACGAAAACAGCCCCCTACCAAGCGTCATCTGTAGGCATGTTTTGAAGGCTATGATGGTAACTTCCCACTGCTCGAATCAGGGTCGCGAGAGATTTTCCCGCCGACCTCAAAATTTTGTGACACTGGACTCCCCGTGTGGCATGTTGAGTGATTCGGCTAAGCAACTAGCGAGTAGTAGTAGTAAACTCTGCATATTAGGTTTGACCGAAGTCAAACTTCCTAAAGTTTGACCAAGTTTATAGAAAAATATAAACATTTACCATAACAAATATGTATGATGTGAAAGTACATTCAATAATGAATCTAATGGTATTTATTTGTTATTGTATATGTTAATATTTTTTGTTATAAGCTTTCTGAGAGTTTACAAAACTTGACTTTGACCAATGCTAATACACGGACTTAAATAAAAACGGAGGAAGTACACATTTGTTTTCTTAGTTTGTAGTGAACTAATCATTTGTTGAAATTGTGAAATAAATATATTAGGCTATTGACTTCGAATGTAATGGTCTATACAATTCAATAGTTACAATCATTGTCGAATCCCAAGATGTATACAAGGTCTATAGTACTTCACAACATGCTCAAACTCACATAATCCCAGTCAAATGAGAATCTAAATGCATTTCATAGTTATTACTTTGTAGGATGCAACAAGAACAACCATAACTCTACATCAGCCATTATAGAAGCAACATTTTGACATATCCCAATGTGTGAATGAAACATGCAGAGAGAGCTTTTGAAGATGGAGCAGATAGGGCGGGAAAGATTGTATGTATGTGGACGAGAGAGTAGGAATCAAACCTAACGAGACAGGCAGAGAGAGAGAGAGAAAGAGAGAGGAAGAAGTTAGGTCTGTGAGAAAGATGCATACATGTAATATACATGAGATGCGTGTGCATCTGGATTCTGTATACGTGGAAGGAGAAGAGACAACATGTTTGATGAGAGAGCAGGAAAAACATGGACGAGAGGGGAAGGATCTCGTGGGTTGAGGGATTGACAATTTTGTGCGGGGGAGAGAGGGATTGGTAATTTTGTGCAAGAGAGAGAGAGAGAGGGCGGGGGGAGGAGTCAGTCAGCCGTTGTCACATCACCCTGATTCCAAATGACCCCGCATTCTCTAGCGCGGTGTGGTCGCCGTCTTCGATCTGCTCGTTGCCCTCTTTGAAGATTGAGGTGTTGTGCATGTTGGGGTGCAAAGAAGCACAAGCGAGAGTGGTCGTCGTATAACCTTGGATGGGGATGAATTGTGTGCTCGGGGGAGTGTGTGCCTTGAGCTGGGCAGGGGCCGGATGAGGGTGGATTTTGGAGGAGG
Source organism: Triticum aestivum (assembly GCF_018294505.1). NCBI lineage: Eukaryota > Viridiplantae > Streptophyta > Magnoliopsida > Poales > Poaceae > Triticum > Triticum aestivum. Next base: position 26,576,418 of record NC_057812.1, read on the forward strand.
GTTAGGAGAAGTTGAACTGTTGTACCCCGCAAAAAAAACTGGGAGCGAACTAATGTGAAAGGACGGGACGACTAGGAGCGAACTGTTGTAAGGTAGAAGACGGGGACGAGTAGGGCGTGCGAACGGCGTGTGGTTGCTGGCTTGCCCGATGGATAAATGGCTGCAAGCCCCCAAAGAGTTCTCGAGAACTATGCGGGACCCACTAGATGTCATGTCTACTAGACCCATATCGTAGGCCTGACGGTATAGCTTCTGCCTGTTCGCACGCCATGCCGGCGCGTGGATATAACTTCACTTAATTCTGTCAAATGTCGCGCCTCCCACGACCTTCGCCTCCCTCGCGCGGTCGCGCCCTTGGAGACTTCGACCGGCTATAAATGAGCAATGTTTTTGCCTTTTTTTAGACAAGCAATTTTTTTGCCTACTCCGCATGCATGATACTCCCTCTCGTCCTTTTTACTCCCGTCAACCGTTTGCAAAGTGTTTGGCCAAATTTATACTTTTTTTAACACCACCTTATATTAATTAACCAGCTACACCAGTACACTCATTCGATACAATATTCCCAAAACACTTAGGCGCGGTGCATTAACTTCTACCTCGTTTCTTGTTTCTTGACATATCAACCAATAGGAGATGTGGGTGTGCATGCTTTTAATGACTTGAGACTACCAAACACGACATGCAGTGGTTAGTTCATTGCATGCAATGCTATTAATTAGCAAATAAACATTAAGATCTCTCGTTTTCCCCTCCTCCTTGGTCACAGTGCACAATCTAAGATGACTTGCTCACCTAGACGGAGGGAGTACTGATTATAATGAGTATAAGAACTACGTTTTATAATGAGTGTAAAAATATTGATTTGACATTGTGAATGTTGACACATTGTGGAATAGTTTTTGAAGTCTGCAAAAGTACTCAACTAGTGTTGTCGTTCTCCACAAAAAAATGTGTTTACCAATGCATGCATGAACACTAGTTATTCTAACCCCCCTCTCTTCTTTAATTCTTTGCCACATCAGCATGTTTGCTATTCCCGTGTGCTAAGATACCACCATTATGGCCAGCCTTAATCATCACATGCAATAATTTAGTGCACCTTGAAATATGAACATGTGTGGGGCATGCTTGTTTTTAATGACTTGAGACTATACCTAGCCCGGCATGCAAGATGACTTATTATGCACCGTTCCCCATACCTGCAGGAAGCCCGTTCGTCTCCAAATATTTTCCTCTCCATGTGTGGAAATAATATGCCTGCCAAACTCTCCTTCTCCCTTCGGCGGTCCCACCACTCCACCCCGTGTGAAAAAATCTGCATGCATGACTCTCCTCCCCCCACGCTCGTCCAATCCGTTGTGACCAGCAATATTTCCACCCCTTCGCTCCCCCGTAATTTACTCCAACAAATATGCCCAGGTAGCTGTTACTTAACTGCAGGTACATTCGGTCACTGACATATGGGCCCAACATGGGTCTGGCCCACATGTCAGTGACGCAACTGGACCTGCAGTTAAGTCAGTGCAGCTCAGTCCATATCTTACGTAGGTGTGCCATTGCTCGCTATAAATAATGTGCCTCCCACGACATCGCTATCTCCTACCCCTCACGTTCACGTTCATCGCTATCTCCTCCCCCTCCCTCTCACGTCGACCACCATGGCATCGCCCCTCCCAAGCCCTAGGAGCCCCTCGCAGCACCGCACGGACGGTCACGCGTCGCCGTTTCGTTCCTCGCCGCCACTAGTCGAGGATGACGCGTCGGTGTTCCGCTCCTCACCACTACGCGACGCATCGCCGTTCCGTTCCTCGCTGCCACTAGTCGAGGAGGACGCATCGGCGTTCCCAATCTCGCCAGCATGCGCACCGGAGGACGCGTCTGCTCCCCGCTACGAGGAGAACACCGCGCCGCCCGCCGAGCCCCCAGCCTTGAGGAGCTTTGGAAAGAAATGGATGTCGCCTTGTGGGAGACTTTGCCTCCAGCAGAGCACGCCAAAATAGAGGCGGAGAAGAAGGCCGAGGAAGAGAAGCGCACCGCGGAACAAGCTGCCTGGGAGGCCTATGTCGCGTCCGAGAGAGTCAGGCAATTGGCTCTTTGGCAAAAGGCTCGTGCGAGGGCCGTGAGGGTGGCGGAGGACGCCCGTGCCGACGCCCTGAGTGCAGTCGGGCCCAAGCGCCTCATCTACGCTTGGCGGTACGTGGATCGGGTGCACGCTTCCAGCGAGGAGGAGTACCTGTTGGCGCCGGATCACCACACCGGTGAGATCGTGCTCGCCCGCCGGCAAGCTGCCAATCAGCACCTCGCGAGTTGCGAGGCTGAGGAAGAGGCGTTGTGTCGGCGCGCCGGGAAACGGCCGCACCAGGGCACTCGTGGTGCGCCGCAAGCGCTCCTGCGAGCGTCGTGGCTTTTAGGAGGAGTATAATTTTTGTTTCGTAAGGCGATCTCATTAGTTTTGTGATGCAAATGATAAATCTCGAACGTTCAGGAATTTTTAGCGTCCTTAATTAAGTATGTAAAAGGGAAAGTTTGGAAACCTTGTGTATTCTTACGCATTTTGCAAGTACGTGCATATACCACAAACTTTACTATATACTATCACACTACACGTCTCTCTCGATATATGCTTGCAGACTATGCTACTCCCTCCGTCCAGGTCAATAAGTCATCTTCGGTTGTGCACCGTGACCAAGAAGGAGGGAAAACTTATACACCTAGACGGAGGGAGTACTACTATTACTTATATACGTGCAAATGCACGTTTTAACATTACGATGCGTTTTTTGTAAAAGTGGAAAAACAGCACTAGTCAAGCTTGTGAAACGATTCAATGCAAAACAAATGCAAAAATGCTCGTTTGATTGTTTACTTTTAGCTTCCTTCTCTGTGGTTATTTCTCTGTCGTACTTTGTACGGAGTATCTCACTGGTTGGAAAGGCATGCAAATTCCCAAACCGCTTCCTACACCCTGTATCGAATTTTTTGCCTAACAGGTTGTGCCGTGCAATTGGAATTCCAACTTGAGTACTACTACTAGTAGGAGTACCAGGGGCCATTCTTTTAGGCTTCTAGATTAGTAATCCCATAACTACTACCTCCGTCCTGGTTTATTGGTCCCCATTGTAATCTGTGTCAAATTTTTGGTCAAAATTTAGCACAAATTACAATGGTGAGGAAAAACCAGTTAAATCTTTGGTCAAAATTTAGCACAAATTACAATGGTGAGGAATAAACCAGGACGGAATAGTAGTTTAGAAGTCCAAATAAATGAGTGAGGCGCCTTATTGTTACTCTCCACTATGACTAGTCTTGTGGGAAAAGCTGGGGAAGCCGCCAAAAGAACTGGCCTAGGAGTAGTAGCTAGGGATCGAGTGTGCAGGATGAACCGGAGAAAGTAAATGCAGAGAGATGAAATGCAAAAAAGACGGAGGGATGTGATGGTTGCTTGTCCGTTTATTTTACCAGGCCACTTATTATTGGGAGTGGTTGGGTTTTGTGATATGACGTCTTTACTGCCGTGCCACGAGCGGGGTGAGAGGTGAGACTCCCGTGCAGCGCCGCCCTCTACACATACTACTACTCCCTCCATCCATTTTTACAGGGCCTAACTTGTCAATCTTTCGTACCAAGGCATGTCCACAAAAAGAGGAACTAGTTTTGGGACTAGTATCTGGATCCTGTGTAATCTTGCATGCAGCCTCCTTTGAATGCCTAGCCGCTGGCCTCTCTTCCTTTAATCCCTCGCATGCAAATTACTCTCCTCCCTTTTCTACATGCATGCCCAACCATAATTCCTCAAATCATGCATGCCTTGGCTGAAATATAGAGCTCGCTCCTCCTTTGAAAATATGGTGGTGCTATCCATGCATGCAAATCAATGTGACGGCCAGAGCATTTTCACGATGAAGGGACCACGCACGACTTGCAAGAGAAAATTAAGATGGAGATGCCTCGGTTAGTTCATTTGGATAGGTTTGTTCAGATATTATTTCATCTCTAGAGCTCACAAACATCCGGGTGAAATAGATAAAAAGTATCTTTTGCAAACAAAAGCGTTCAACTGTTCAACCCGCATCCAAAACTTGTGAAGAAATAACTCTTATTGTGCTTTGCAGGAAATGATCTTCAAGAATTAGTTTTTGAGTATCCATTGTTATACATGTTGGCTACAGATGACATGGCACTTTCTTGTAGCCAACAGTTGGCTATACTATTTAAGTATTAACCATGCCCTTATACACCTAGACGGAGGGATTAAATCAGGATGACTTGGGAGGTGGCAGAGGATATGTAAGAAATGGTTCATCATAAGTCTTTCACTAGTACTGTAGTAAAAATTCATACATGGAAGATTCTAGACTAAACCATAAATGGATACACTTTTATTCATGCGTGATACTCCAATAGAGCAAGATCATGCATGGAAGTCTCCACATGCTTAGACAGCAGATTACATTGAGCGAAGACTAATGATCAACATTTAACTTGAAAATGCAGATGTCTAGGTGAACCTCCTTGGAGTCCCCGTGCACATTTTTGGAGTCCAAATAACACCATGGGTTTTCCATGTCCACATCGGCGGGAAAGTCCCAGCTCCGCAGAGTCCAAGTATGCTCGGCGTAGCCAGTGTCGCCGCCCACACGTGTAGGTCTCCTCTTCTCATGCTCATACAAGTGGTAGAAGAGCTCACCTTATAAAGGCCTACTAGCAAAATTCCAACATCGACCAGGCCGTCCATGAAACGGGAGTGGCTGTAGGGGACGTTGCGCCAGTTGAATATATGAGCAAGTTACTACGAGATTTAATCCGAATAAGCACAAAATAAATCATGACGGCTATAACAGAGATGAAACTAATAATGTGGACTAGCATAGTAGTAGGATACAAAGTAGAAACATGAATTCTACCATGATTTCAAACAGGAAGGACAGAAACACATACGGTGCAACGGGATCAGCATCGTTGGCGTTGAGGTTGTCGCCCATGTCCAAACACCACGTAGACACGGTCTTTGAGCATGGTTCGTAGTCGTTCCACGCTCGGGCATTGAAGTTTGTAACTATTTTAGATTAGAATATACTACTCCTCCGGTGCTAGTAGTAGAGCAGAGTCCTACTCTACTACTCTACTCAAGCAAGTTAGGGCATAGCACTGCAGGGAGTACCAGTACTGTGATCACTCAAGCAGGTTGTCTAGCATTGACATGACCCTACGCTACTGGTATGTGTCTCATAAGTCAAACGGCGTGCTGTAGTCATCATCACCTGTCCACTTCCCGCAGCACATATTCGCTTCTCCATCTTTGTCCGCACATAATCTCGTCCAATGTTCCATCCCCGCTAAGATGCCTCCCCCCACGTCCGAAACCCAAGCAACAACAATGGCAGAACCGAGCAGCGTCCGCCGAAACAGTGGCTGGAATTCGCTCCCCATAGAGGTAATCAAGCTCATTGTTTTGCGTGTGGACAATCTCAGTACCATGCCGCTCGCCGCGTGCTCGTCGGGGCTGTACCGTTTACTCAAAGCCCTCAGGCCGGAGCTTTTTAAGCCAGCTCTTGCTTGCTGATGCCGCCTGATCTTCAGAAATGGCGTGTCACGTAGCATAACGATCGTAGGGTGGCGAGCATCAACCCCCTTGACTGCGATCCGATCCCCGTCAGCCTCAACTACATTAACGGTATGTACTGGGTCGGCATGAACACGTCTTGGATGGTGCTCATCGACGGTCGCGGCAGCTGGATGCTCGTGGAGGTCTACACCCGGTGATTGATCCCCCTTCCTTTGATTAACACTGCACTGCTTTGGCGCCGCCGCCCAGAATACTCGGAATCTTACAGTAGCCAACATGATACCAAGTTTGATTTGCTCAAGGTTGTAATTTGCCAAGCGCCCACAAGATCTGCGAATTATAAAGACTTCAGGCTAATTGTGTTCTTCAACCGCGGTCTCGCCTATCTGACAGGTCACTGCGGTAAGTGGATAAATCTGCACGTCCATCGCAGGATCATACGTCCTCCATGGTTCTCTGATGCAATTGAGCACAAGGGCTTCATTTACGCTATCGACTCCTTCTATGGCTGGACATATTGCTGGCCTACTCCAGTCATCGCTACAAACGGCTGTTATAGCAGTATGTTACTTTCCTATGATATCATGATGGCTTGCTTATATTACTGTCAACATTTGCTAAAAAATATTCATGCTCATAACATGCTGTTCTTAAGATTAACTAAACATTTGCTGAAAAAATATGCGTCAATGCCCTTTTTAGTACGTAGCTTGGGTTCTGTTTCTAGCATTCCCAATGGATTATCAGACAGACCATTACATCAACAAGGCTATTTCTTGTTTTGGCAAGTTAGATCTTTGGCACAGGTCGGGTCAGAATAAGGAGAGGGTCCTTGTTAGAGTTCTTATCAGCAACATTGCACAAGTTCCACACAGCTTGGTGATCAAACGCATTGGCACCTTGTCGGGCATGGGAAGATCCTGGTCCGTTCTGGTGTATGTTCTCAATGACAGAAACGTTCTTCCTGAACTGGTTGGTAATGAGGACGAGGCACCTCCCATGAATGCTTCTCCACATCCCTATGAGTTACCCTATCTGACAGCAGCGCAGCAGTGGTTGCTTGATCACCAGTAGATGCTGCAACAGCAAATAGATGCGGCCTGGGAACAACAAGCTCCTCCCCAACAGCAGCAGAATGATGGGTGGGGTGTTTGGCCGGTAGCACCCCCGCCATACAGAGGATTCAGCTTTCGCACTTTGTTCCAATATACTGGCCCCTCGCTCATGGACGGAGTGGAGCAGGAAAGTAACATCTCTGATGATCCGCAGAGTGAATGGTCTGTATATTCTGAAGTTGAGGAAGCTGCAGATGCTCTGATCCATGGCAGGGAAGTGCCTGGAGCACATTTCGTTCGAGCTATCGGCACATCTCACATGATGAGGGTGGGAGTTGAGGAAGATTTCTCTTTCCTGCAATTTCTCTGGGTGATTTCTCTGGGCCGGTTCACTCGCTGCATTGAGGGACCTGTAGTCTCCTCTGTTTCTACTCTGTGCCATGGGTGCCTGCCGAGCAACCCTCTCACATTTTATATAGCTGCTACTCAGGCAGTTACCAGAGGTAGATATGCTGTGAGCATTGGCTTTGGCCGTCCTTTGAATGTTTGCTTTGATCTGCCCGTCTTCATCCCGCTGGAGATCTGGGATAGGTATGCTCCACAACCCCCCTCTGCTTCGATGGGGGATGAGGTGGTGTCTGAAACTTTTGTGGAAGCTCCTGCTACTTCAGTGCCTGCCCTGCCTGTTGTTGAGTCCACTAATAAGTATCTTCGAAGGATGGTCGCGGCGGAAAAGGCCCCTATTGATACTACTTCCCTGCGCCGCAGCTCTCGCTCCACAAAATATGATGGATTCAGAATTCCACAGTGCACTGACATGAAGAAGGGGCATTCTAGGGTCAAGCAGCGGAGCGCGCCCTCTGTCATTTGCTCTTCCAAGGCAATGGCTCCCTGTGCCAATCTGCTGACAAGTGCCACACCCACGACAGGTGACCAGGTACCTCCCCCGATTCCTATTCCACAGCTGCAATTTGTTGGCACTACTCTCTGTGGGATTCCACCTGATGATCTGAGTTCTCAGAAACTCCTTGAGGGAGATCAAGGGGAGGCTGATCTGACGCTACACTAGGAAGATGCCGCAGAATAAGGAGTGGAATGTTCTTTGTTGGAACGTTCACGGAATCAACTCTGAAAAGAAACAGTTGGCGATCCGCAATGCTATAGAAATTAGTGGGTGTTCAGTAGTCTGTCTACAAGAAACTAAGCGCGACTCTTTTGATGCTTCTTTTGTTAAGAAGTTCTGTCCGAAAAAATTTGATATGTTTGAATTTGTGCCCTCTGTTGGGAATTTAGGTGGTCTTATTACTATCTGGATGAGTTCGGTTTTCACTGCTACTCCTATTTTCTCTGAAACTTTTGTGCTCGGCGTTAGGCTCACCTCGACGCAATCTAACGATTCATGGACGTTAGTTAATATATATGGACCATGTGTAGATCCGACTCGGACGATTTTCACCAACTGGCTGTTTGACCTTGATATCCCCAACTGTGAAGATTGGCTCATTCTCGGTGATTTTAATTTTATCCGTGCGCCAGATAATCGAAACAGGGGAGGGGGTGATGCCAACGATATGTTACTCTTTAATGAGTTCATCAGAAGGCAGTCATTAGTTGAGTTGCCGATCAAGGGCCGTTCTTTCACCTGGAGTAATATGCAAATAGATCCGTTGCTAGAACAACTTGATTGGCATTTTACCTCTGTGAATTGGGCCACGAAATATCCAAACACTGTCGTTATGCCCTTGGGTAAACCCACGTCCGAACACGTGCCCTGCTATGTCAGCATCCAATCCAAAATACCCAAGTCGAAACTTTTCCGCTTTGAAGACTTTTGGATCAAGCTACCGGGGTTTTTTGATGTTGTCAAACGATCATGGGGCAAATGTTGCTATGCACCAAATGCAGCTGCAGTGCTATGCAAGAAACTCAAAACACTTCGGTACGACCTCAAGCAGTGGAGCAAGCAAAACTCCAGACTCTCGATGCTCATTGATAATTGCAAGAAAACCCTCCTAGAGATTGATGGCTTAGAGGAGAAAAGGTGATTGTCCACTCCTGAGACCAATTTCAGAGTGATCCTAAGACAACATCTTCTCCACTTGTTGGACTGCAAGAAAGCTTACTGGATGAAGCGTTGCACAGTCCGAAATTTCAAATTTGGAGACGGTAACACGAAATTTTTTCACAGGGCCGCCACTGAACGGTGCCGTAGAAACAGCATTGCATCTCTCAAACTGTCGGACGATTCAGTCATACATGATCACGTAGGCAAGGAGGCTGTGCTTTTCCAGGCATTTAAGGAAAGACTTGGGTGCTCCCACCAGACCCACATGAAATTTGATTTGGCTCGGATCATCAAGAAGGTAGATGGCCTCCAAGCTCTATTTGTCCCTTTCACCCATAAGGAAATTGACGAGGTGATCAAAGAGATGCCGGCCGATCATGCTCCAGGCCCGGACGGTTTCAGTAGTAGCTTCATCAAATCGTGCTGGCACATCATTAGAGGTGATTTCTATCGACTGTGCTCGGAGTTTCATGCAGGTACACTGGACCTTGAGAGCCTGAATACAGGTTTTATAACTCTCATCCCTAAAATTCAGTCGCCAGAAACTACTAACGACTATCGACCAATCACCTTGCTGAACTGCTGCCTTAAAATCCTGACCAAGCTCCTCGCTAACCGTTTGCAACGAGTTGTTCTCAAAATTGTACATAGAAATCAGTATGGCTTTTTGAAAGGCCGCTCGATTCAAGACTGTGTTGCGTGGGCGTACGAATTCGTTCATCAGTGTCAAGCCTCGTGGCGTGAGATTGCGATCTTAAAACTGGATTTCGCTAAAGCGTTCGACACGATTGAACAAGATCCGATGATGGAAATTATGAAGTGCATGGGTTTTGACGATCGATGGCTTGGGTGGATCAAATGTTTATTCGGGACGGCTAAATCCTCTGTTTTACTCAACGGGACGCCGGGCAGACAATTTTTTTGCTTGCGTGGGGTGCGCCAAGGAGACCCGCTCTCTCCACTTATTTTTGTGCTAGCTGCAGATCTGCTGCAAGCTGCCATCAATGACTCTTATAGAGTGGGTAATCTCCATCTGCCAATCCCAACTCGGGATGAGAATTATCCGGTGATACAGTACGCCGACAACACAATCCTTGTGTTGCCTGCTGAGGAAATCCAAGCCAAAACCATCAAGTCCATCCTGCAAGATTATGCGTCGTCGGTGGGGCTGCACATAAACTTTCAGAAATCAACTCTCATTACAGTCAACACCGCAGCGGCCACCACCGCGCGCTTAGCGCAGGTCTTTGGCTGCGCCGTTGGATCCATGCCGTTTTCTTACCTAGGGTTGCCCATGGGAACAGCCAGGCCGACTGTCACAGACCTCATGCCGCTGGTGTCGTCGGTTGAGCGCAAACTCTCTACGGCAGCCTCTCTGCTTGACCTTGGCTCGAAGCTTACACTAGTGAACTCGGTGGTCACCTCCCTGGCAATCTATGCGATGTGCTCCATCAGGATCCCCCCGAAAATACTTGAGCATTTGGATAAACTTCGGCGTTACTGTCTTTGGGCAAAGAACACGGATGATGGTCTGAAGTCCGTCTCTCTAGCAGCCTGGGAACTAGTTTGCAGGCCCAAGAACAAGGGTGGGCTCGGGGTGCTCGACCTAAAGATCCAAAATCAGGGCCTGCTGCTCAAACAGCTACACAACTTCTATAACCGCATGGACATCCCATGGGTTGATCTCTTGTGGAACACGTACTATGAAGGCCTGGTCCCGCATGCTTCTGGTCCGTGTGGATCGTTCTGGTGGAAGGACGTCATGAATCTGGCGCCAACCTACAGGGCAATTACCTCGGTTGAGGTGGGGAATGGGAGCTCATCTTTGTTCTGGAAAGATGCCTGGCACGGTGACATTCTGGCTGATAGCCACCCCCGACTATTCTCCTTCACCAGGCATGAGGATGTATCTATCAAAGTGCTCCTGACGTCGCCTACGCTCGGCCAAAACTTCCATCTCCCACTCTCGGTCCAAGCTAGAGAAGAGCTGGATGATCTTCAAGCCCCCCCGGCCTCAATGGAGCTCGCGGAGGTGCACGATGCCTGGCGCCTGATTTGGGGATCGGAGGAGTTCAACTCCAGCAAATTCTATTCATTGTTTTCGGGACATGGAAGCGGATGAGGCATTCAAATGGATCTGGAAATCAAAGTGCACCAACAAGTGGAAGGTTTTTGTATGGCTGCTCCTTGCGGATAGGCTAAACACTCGAGGTTTGCTCAAGAGGAAACATATGAAGTTGAGAGATGACAACTATGCCTGCTTGCTGTGTGATCGCCCACCCGAAGAAACGATGGAACACTTGTTCTTTCACTGTGACTTTAGTAGCGCATATTGGGGAAAGCTGGGGATCACATGGCCTCTGCATGGCAACTAGGTGCAACTTTTGCATGCAGCTAAAACCACGTGGGGGAGACCAATGTTCATGGAAGTCTTTATTATAGCCTCATGGAGCATCTGGAAAGAACGCAATAATAAACTGTTCAGAAATATGGCGCCGACCGTCGAGGGATGGACCCAGAGATTCAAACTGGATTTCGGTATGATGAGACACAGAATCAAACAGGCCTTGGTGCCTTTTGTTGATCAGGTAGTTGATCAGTTATAGCAGCATAGCCTTGTACCATTGATGTATAGGGATATCTTAACTCCTTCTGCCCCCATGTAATCTCTATTCTATGTAATCTTGTGTCTTGAATAGTAATAAAAAAGTCAATGGGGGCTGCCCCCACTGTCCCAAGCTTTCAAAAAAAAGATTAACTAAACCAAGAGCCCTTTTTTTATTTGACTGCAACTTGATATGATGTTGTAGGCCGCCTGGTGTCCCTACCCTTCCTAATCTCAGAACCTTTCAAAGAAAAGCGGCATGGCAGTTGCAGGTGGTTCCTGGCTCGATCAGACGATGGTGAAAGATTGATGATCGTTCGCACGTACCGGACGTGTTGTTTCGCGGAATACAATCATAGTCAGTGCAAGGTCTTTGAGCAGGATCCCAGCTTCTCTGGGCCTTCAGGAATTTTTGACTGGAGGCTGGTAAGTAGCCTTGGTACACGCTCTATGTTTGTCGGACTGAATTATCCGATTAACCAGGAGATAACCGACGGCAAGGATCATGATGGTAGTGCGGTTTCGTTCATCAGGCAAAACTGTGTGTACACAGCATACCATGCGTCTCTGCATGCACCATACCCTGATATGTGCCGCCACACTTTGCAACCCAAAGTAGGAGAGAGGGTCGCAAGTATCAGACTTTGACCTGCTGGCTGGAGTTTCCCCTGTCAGGCACCCATCTGGTTCAAGCCGTCAGCCAATCTCCACAGCTTAATAAATAGTAACGTCTAACTGAGCTAGTTAGTTAGATGCGTACACTTGGTGTAGTAGGAACTTTATTTAGTTTGATGCATACACTTGTTCTTTTTTGGTAGCCCTTTTGTAATGATGGCTGATGTTTGGTTTGAAAGAGAGAGCTGCGTCTTCATTCTTCTGGCCTGCTTACTGCTTCTGTTGCACCCCCAGCCCTGGTTGCTGCCGTTGCTGTTTTCAATGTACAATCAGTAGTATATTTTGTCTGTTGGTTGAATAAATGTGTTGTTAGAACGACAAACACAATATTTTGGAAGTCGTTGCATGGTTCGATCCTTTAGTGCCCCGTACCATACGTAGCGCATACTATTTATCGTACGGAACACTTTTTTTTTGAAACTCGGAACACATTTTCCACTTGTTGATAACATGCAGCCCACTGATGAAGGCCCAATAGAGAAGCCCATAATTAACTGGAAGGGAGGCTCTCACATGAATCCGGCCCAGGTACATGCTCATGGTCCCCTAAACATAAATAAGTAAATAAATAAATAAAACTAAATGCTCATGCACCAGTTCTTTGGGAAAATAGCTAGCCCAGTATTTCTTTTTGAAGAATACCCAAGCTAGGCCTACTTGTTTTCCCCGAATTACTGGGCTGCAAATCTTTCAAGACGAGGAGGGATGCATTCCGGCCTGGCTTAATAATATGGTCAATGTATGTTAAAAGTAATATCAAAAGGGTTGAAAATTCCAAAAAAATTATAGCAAATGGGATATAAGTTTCTTTTTTTGTTTTTGTTCTTCACTGATATCTTATACGTATTTCATTAGATTTAACATGACATAGTACTAATTTATTTTTAAATTTGTTTTACTATGGCTATTAATTTTTGGATTAAGAATATTTCGTTCCTCAGCAAAAATTTGCGAATTTTCAAAAATTCCCACATATTTAGTTAATTTTTTGACCCTGGTACTGACCAGAAAATGGCTCGCAATTCTAAAAATGGAAAATGGGCTGCAATAAATTCCATATGAATTAGAAAATGAGTAAAAAATATAAAAATAATAGCAAATGGGCTGTACACGCCATGGATTTCGAGGCTGACTTGTTTACGAAAGGCTTTGTCAGTGAACACACTATTCTAGCAGCAGTTAGTGTTGGATGTCCATCCAACGGCCGACGTGCTTCTTTAATCTCTGATCTTCCTGCTCCAGCCGCCTAAACTAGCACCGGAGGGACTGCCTGCTCCCTCCTCTTGTGGCCCGCTGTGATGCCACGCAGGCTTCCCCGGCCCACCCTACTTCCTCCGCTGGCCTGGCCGCACACAATCAACTGCCTCCTTATTACGTGAAAAAATGATTGCTCCCACTGACATCTGGGGCGCACCGGTTGGGAGGCTAACCTGTGGGCCTACTAAGTTGACGCGTACGCAGGGCTTGTCAACTTAGTCAACAAACGATTCTAGCAGCAGTAACCGTTGGATTTGAATCGAACGGTCCTGTTGCTTCTTCAATCGCTGCTCTTCTTGCACCAGCCGCCCAAAGCAATGCCGGGGAGACCGCCTGCTCCTGCCTCCAGTGGCCGATTGTGTTGCCGATGAGGCCTCATCGCCCCTACTACTCCCACCGCTAGCCAGGCCCTGCGGCGATGGCAGCCTCACACCGCAACCAAACCAGTGAACCCTCGTACTCCTCTCCGCGTGGGCATCCACTGCCGCATCTTCCCCGGCTCCACGCCGTCCTCTTCCTAGGCCTCACCGTCGTCCACAGCCTTGGTGCTCTCGGCGCGGCGTGGTCAACATGGTCAACAACATTCCATCGGAAGAGTACTGTACGTGGAGAGGCTGACAGCTGGGTCCACGGCCACAGCCCAGTTTTTTTGTGATTTACCAAGTAAGTCGCTTTGTCAGGCCTGTTGGGCTGCAAATCTTTCAAGACGAGGAGGAGAGCTTTCATTCGGCTGGCCGAGAAAATGGCCCATCAGTAATGAGAAATGGGTTATACATTTTTTAAACACATCAAACCGGCAATTAGTTTCAAATATCTTTTTTTTCATTTCGAGATTTGAAATTACATTAATTTTTATGCATTGAGAATTTGTTGAATTTTATATTGATATACATTTATTTTTTAAATCAGTTTGAATGTCAGTCGAAATTTCAGGATTAAAAATAGTTCGGACCGCACCGAAATATGCAAAATTTCGTATAGTTTTTTAACCGTGGCCACAATATGGGTTGTAATGCTAACAAAAAGAATATGGGCTCCAAAAAAATCTTAATAATTAGAAAATGGACTGTAAATTATTAGAAATAATGGCAGATGGGTTGTATGCTGTTTCCCACATATTTGAGGCTTTCCTAAAAAAAGGTTGACGCACAAGCAGTGACTGTTGGATGGCCATCCAGCGGCCGTCGTGCTTCCTCTATCTCTGCTCTTCCTGCTCCAGCCGCTCAAACAGGCGCCAGCGGGACTGCCTGCTCCCTCCTCAACGCGGCCGGCTCTGCTGCCGTGCAGGCCTCACCGCCCCACTGTACTCCCATCGCTGGCCTAGCCATCCCTCTACTCACCCACACCTGCTGTTATTCTCCGGCGACGGCGAGGCCTCGTACAGTCGAAACGTTCCCCCCGCTATCAGCTCGGACCCACCGAAAGTGCCTCCTTATTATGCACAAAAAAATGAATACTCCCCCGACTAGCTGGGACCCACCTTGGTGGGAGGCTGACTTGTGGGCCTACTAAGTTGACGGGGACGAAGGGCTTTGTCAACTTAGTCAATATGAACGATTCTAGCTCCAGTGACCGTACGATGTCCATCCAACGGCCGTAGTGCTTCTTCAACCTCTGGTCTTCTTGCTCCAGCCGCCCAAAGCAGCGCTGGTCGTGTCGCCTGCTCCTGCCTCCCGTGGCCGGTTGTGCTGCCGCGAAGGCCTCACCGCCCCCTACTATTCCCACCGCTGGCCAGGCCCTGCGGCGACGGCAGCCTCACACCGCAGCTGAACGAGTGAACCTTCATACTCCTCTCCGCGTGGGTATCCACTGCCGTGTCTTCACCGGCTCCGCATCGTCCCCTTCCTAGGCCTCGCCGTCGTCCACCGCCCTGGTGCTCTCGGCGCGGCGTGGTCAACGTGGTCAAGGAACGACTTCCATCGGACGTGGACTGTACGTGAAGAGGCTAACAGCTGGGTCTACGGCGGCAGCAAGGAACTGCCTCCTTATTACACGGAAAATAATGATTCCTCCACCTGACAGCAGGGACCCACCGGACGGGCCACCGTATTTCGCGAAAAAACGTTTTCCCCCTGAGTGCTGGGACCCACCAGCTACACCTTCGCACGCAAGGAAGTGTGTCCGGGCAAAAAAAACGATTCGCCCCCCTGACTGCTGGGAGCCACCAGCTACATCTTCGCAGGCAAGGAAGTGCCTGACAGTCGGGACCCACCTGGTCGAAGCGTACGTAGCGTTGTCATTCTGGTCGCGAACGTGTACGTACATATATACTGGTGGATGTAGAGGCGTGCACGTGTCATAGTAGAGGCGGCCAGGATGCAGGAAAGAAAATACGGCCACGTATGTGTACATACGGGCGGGGTCTCGAACGCCTACTCGCGCATACGTACGGCGAGGGCTCGTGTACATGGCTGGGTCGGAACGAAGAAACAGCGTCATCGTCGTGTTCATGGGTCGGAATGGAATGCGCGGTCGTGTTCATCGGGAGGGCTTGGACGGAAGAGGCGATGGAAACGAGGCCTGGCGTACCGCAAAACGGAGGAAACGGACCTCCTACGGTCGAAACGGGGGTACTGTTGATCGGGAGGGGTGTGGCGTACCGCAAAACGGAGGAAACGGACTTGTGTTGAAGCGCTACGGTCGAAACGGGGGTCCTGTTCATCGGGAGGGGTGTGGCGTACCGCAAAACGGGATTCCACGGGATACTGTTCATCTCCACC
This sequence comes from Triticum aestivum, assembly GCF_018294505.1. Lineage (NCBI taxonomy): Eukaryota > Viridiplantae > Streptophyta > Magnoliopsida > Poales > Poaceae > Triticum > Triticum aestivum. The sequence goes on from NC_057812.1 coordinate 26,592,364, forward strand.
GTCGACCCCCTCCAGCCTCCACGAGCTACTGTTCATCCACCGTCGACCTCCTCCAGTCTCCACGGGCTCCTGTTCATCCAGCCTCCACCGCGTGCTACTCCACCGGCTACTGTTCAACCACCCCTCCACCGTCTACTGTTCATCCAACCCTCCACATCACGGGGTCCTGTTCAACCACC
>NC_057812.1:26592890-26620620 GCF_018294505.1 Triticum aestivum
GATCGGCTTCAGTTAGCAGCAGTAGCGAAGGAATCACTCGATCGGGTTCAGTTAACAGCCGTCGATCGATCGCTCGGTTTCAGTAACGCGTAGTCTGCAGTGCAATCGCTCGGGTTCAGTTAGAGCCCAACGCCTCGCTCGGGTTCAGTTAGAGCCAACGTCTCGCACACACACGCGTACGTGTACGAGAGAAACGCGCATCGCTCGGCCCCCGACCTCCCATCGTAACCGGGAACTCTCCAAAATTTTCCTCCCCTCGCTTCTACTACGGTTTTTTCCGTCATGGACGGCCCAAAGAATGTCATGCAGCTGCGTCTCCGGCCCGCCCAGGACGAAAAGCCCATTTTCTGTCATGATTTTTTGTCATAGAAGTAGGAGCCCACCACATCTATGATGATACCGGGTTTTGTTACAATTATCGTCATAGAAGTGTCATATGTATGACAGAAAAAAAAATTGTTCGGCCCAAAATGTCACAGATGTGTCTTTTTTGTAGTGGTGCCATCTCTTTTATGATATGCTGATGAGATTTAATACATATTACTCCATTTAATGCCTTTTTTCGGGACCATTTAATGGCTTTATTGATGCATATTTTTTTTCTCTTCTCTAACCTTACCTAACTCTAGATGCCCACTACGCGTCTTCCTTCCAACATTGTCGCCACGACCATCCCAAACCTCCTCTGCTTTGATGGTTCTCATTGCAAGTTGAACGCACATATCCAATTCACTCAACGCGTGGAGGAGTGGAGGCAGCAGCATATCCAATCCACCGCTGGTTCAGCTCAAGCTAGCCATGCATGCTTGTTTGCATACGACTATCAAGTGGCATCCTGGTTGTGGAAGTGGTTTCGACACTTCTTACTGCAACAAAGGTGTTTGAAGGATTCGTCGGCAGAACTAGAACGTACACCATCTGTAAAAAATAATTCAAAAAGGACTCCTTCAGTAATTGACGAGCTAATTGGTTCTTGAATTTCAGATAAAGATTGTTTAGCGCGAGAGTGGTAACCAGCGGGTTTATTGGCCTTGCCAGCTCATACTTGTCCATGGTGCATGGTTTTTTTTCTTGATTAATAGTATTTGTGTATGGATGCTTGCAAGAGTTGGAGGACGCAAACTAGGTTGTCGTTCTAAGTCGTTGTCCACCTTTGACATTGTTACTTCTACGCAATACCTCATCTCCCGCATATGCATGTCTTGTCTAAGCACTTTAATCTTACATATATGATGCAGATGTATTTACTATAGTTTTTATTAAGGCTAATTTATTATTTGTACCTTTTAAGATTATACATCTCCTATCTAAAAATATTAACAGTGATCTAACTTTTATGGTCCTGATGCAACCCAACGAACATTACCGTCATTTAGACAAAGTAAAAGGTACTTCTTTCTTGATTTTTGTATCCTAGATGTAGGATTTGTCCCTGATTCTCTTATTGTCATCTATACACTTGGTGTTTTCATGTGTCTCGGCATCGAAATATTCAGACGGTGAGCATTGGAGTTTGAACGGGGCACATTTGATTTGAGGGGAAGGGTTGACTCTCATGCATTGAGGAGTGGGTTGGCGGTGTGGCAGCTCAGGATACTGTACAAGCTATTTGTGGTAGCTCAGGATATTATACAAGTTATAACATGAATTTCATCTATCAAGTTCGATTAAATTATGTATCTTCATGTTTGCTTTGTTTTCGGCACTTATTTCTGGCTTAGTTTGCAGGTTTTCAGCGTTATTTAGTATAGTCGAGATCTTAATTTTTACTGCATTTTTTGTCCTAATACGCCATGTAGGTTGGGATAGTAGTAGAAAGGCACTGACATGTCCTCGCATCATGAGGGCAAACGAAGGAGATGTTCCATTGGGGATGAAGTAGTGGGTGGTTCTTGGTTATCATGGAAAGAGAAAACAGGGAGAACAAGATCAACATCAATGTTTGAGTAACGTCACTAGTCATTTACTTATTATTTTTATTGCATACCGGAGGGAGTGGGCAAAAGAATCGATTTCTTTTGTGCTCGTGTGCTTTGGCAAGGTAAAGAGGGGGTTAGGATGTATTATTTTGTTAAATGGCTTGATGTATGCCAAACTAGAGACCAAGAGTAGTTGGGGATTACTAATTTGGAATTTTGGATGACAAGAACATTAGTATTTTGTGCAAGTGGATTTGGAGACTTGAGAATGAATATGGGGATTGGTAGGATATGCTTACACTAGTAGAAAACAGGGCTTTGGTTCTAGTAGGATCGGAGCAATAGTCTCGGTCGTGTTACGAACCGGGACTAATGTGAGCATTAGTCCAGATTCGAACGGCTAGAACGGCGGACGAGGCTCAGCAGGCACCAGTCCCGACTCGAATGGGAGGGGCGCAACCCCTTTAGTCCCGGTTGGTGTCTCCAACCGGGACTGAAGGTCTGTCTTCAGTCCCGGTTTTAGACACCAACTGGGACTACAAATTTGCATATACTCCCTCCGGTCCTTTTTACTCTGCATATTAGATTTGTCTGAAGTCAATCTCATCCAACTTTGACCAAGTTTATACAAAAAATTATTAACATTCACATAACAACACATTTATTATTAGATCCATCTCAAAATATATTTTCATATTATATTTATTAGATGTTATAGATGTTAATATTTTCTAATATAAATTTGGTCAAACTTAGCAAACTTTGACTTCAGTCAAAGCTAATGTGCGGACTAAAAAGGACCGGAGGGAGTATATACCCCCGCCATGCCCGCCCTCTTCTCAGTTTTTTCCTCACAGAAGATGGAAGGTGTGTGCTACTTTCTTCTCCCTTCCTATGCACATGAGGTGTTCGATGAAATGCCTGAGAGCATGATGCCAATTGAGTTCACACAAAACAAACATGATATGAGGCGGCGCACTACCAACATGTTCATGAGGCGGCGCACTACCAACGGTCTACAAGCTAGCTTGCTCGGTTTTTCCATTAGAAGTTACAACTACTCAAAAATGTCATCGATCCATGAGATGCTTGCTCAAACATGCCATTAGATATCTCAAAAATGTCATTGTTCCGTTAAATGTTTGCTCAAAAATGCCATTAAACATTGTTATTTTCATGTCAAATTTGTTGACCATGTTACATGACAAAAATAAGCCTAGACCCACATGTCGGTTCTCTCTATCTCACAATAATAAGTGTGTCCCCACTTGCCAGGAGTAACCAAGCGAATAATTTTACAGGAAAATAAAAACGCTGTTAGGATCAAGTAGGCCCCACACTTTACTGTAGTGAGATAGAGGGAGAGCCGGCATGTTGGTTCATAGGTATTTATGTCATTATAACATGGCAAATGATATTTGAGGTCACAATAATGATGTCCAGTGGCATTTTTGAGCATGTGTCTAACGAAGCTATGGCATTTTGAGCGCTTGAATGTCCTAGTGGCAAAACTGAGTAGTGGGATACAACCGGTGGCATAAATAATAAAAACCCTATAAATAAATGCAAGAAAGAAGATCCATGTAATACTTTTTCTATATATAGCTTTATATATGTGTGTGATTCTCTTCAACGGTTTTATGATTGTAAACTTTACAATGTGCCCTTACATATTGTCAAGGAACTCAACTAATATAATAATTGCTCTACTGATTGATGTGCAATAATAATAGTATAATATGGGCCGCAGCCACTTCCTTTTGAAAAAGACCTAGCCACCTCCGCCTCCACCATGTATCAGTCCCCCCTCCTCCATCCGGCCTTGCCGGTGTCGGGAGGGATGGGGAACCCGATCTAGGAGTGATGTTCTTAATAATAGTAGTGTTTTCATTAGATTGATTTAGGGTTTTGGTAGTCGTCTTCTTCATTGGTGATGGCATCGTCTACAATAAATAATCTTCGTCCCTTTGTTCGACAACGAGATTTTTTTTCCGACGTCAATGGTGGTGTCGGAAGATTAAATTTGTCTAGGTATGGCATCAAGTGGCATTCTGATTGTGGAAGTGGCTTCGACAATTCTTACTGCAACAAACTTGTTTGAAGGATTCCACGGCAGAAACTAGAACGTACACCTTCACTAATTGACGATCTAATTGGTTGTTGAATTTCAGATAAAGATTGTTGGGCGTGAGAGCGGGCACCAGCGGGTTGATTGGCCTTGCCAGCTCATACGTGTTTGTGGGGCGTGGTTTTTTTTCTTGATTAATGGTATTTTTGAATGGATGTTTGCAGGAGTTGGAGACAGTCTAGGTTGTCGTCCAAGTCGCTGCTCACACGGGAGCGACGCAGGACTCAACGCGCGAGCCGGCACAACCGGATGCGGTGCACTGCCAACCAAACATGACTGACTGGCCCAACGGGCCAGCCGGGTCCCGCGGGCGCGATGCTCGCCCCACGAGGAAGCCATAGGGCGGCCCCACGTACAAGCCAGTACACGCGAACGCGACACATGCACAGTCTATCGCGACCCGACCAGCTCGGCGCACTGCCTGCGGACACTGTGGAGGCGAGTTGCCTTGATCCGAGCCATCCGGTTAGATTGGACGGCCCAGAGCGCCCGTGAAAGGCTCTTGCAGCACGGCAGCCGGAAATGGATGGCTCAGAGGCGCTCTCAGCCCACGAAGCCACTAGGAAGGCGGATACTCCAACATTTTTTATAGAAGTAATTGCTTTAACTTTACAAAGATGCTTACATACATGTATACATAGCAGTTAGACTAGGCAGTACCAAACTAAATCCTTGCCTCTCAAAGGTTAGCCCAAGATCCTATTTCTGTTTATTTAGACATCATCATTGTGGGGGATGATAAAGTGAAAACAGCAGACGTGACATCTCTTTTGTGATATGCTGGTGAGATTTAATACATATTATATTGGGTGTACTTTATTTACTGGCTTTATTAATGAGTCTATTTTTTTTCTCTAACCTTACCTAACTCTAGATGCCCACTGCGCGTCTTCCTCCCAACATTGTCGCCACGACCATCCCAAACTCCCTCCACTTTGATGGTTCCCATTGCAAGTTTTACGCACATACCCAATTCACTGAAAGCGTGGAGGCACGAGGGTACCACCGCTCGTTCAGCTCAAGCTAGCCAAGCCATGCATGCTTGTTTGCCTGCCTTACCAACAAAGTTATCCAGAAATATATTGAAAACAAAAGGAGAAGATGAAATCCTTTAAAGCAAAAGCGTTTAAATATGTGTTGCTAATCACTGGCCGACGGAATTGATCTCGTATGTGGCTGTTGGGACTGGGCATGGCTACTTTTTTTTTCAAAACGGTCCCGGTCCATTATAAAAGTTCAGTAGAAGTACAAAGCATCCACAACATAACAAAAATTGCAGGTCTCTGGACCTCCGAACGACCACTACCGCCACCTGAACGAACCGATGACGAGCCATTGTCACCGCTCACCTATCGAAGCGGGCATGACCTTGTCGATGAAAGCCGGAAAGTCTTCATACACGTGCCCCTAAGGACTAGTGTCATAAGCCACAGTCCTCGTGAACGCCAGTTGGGAAACCCTAACCTCGTGCTCCGGGAGATGTATGGAATCTACAATGATGGTCCGTCGAATCCAACACTGTGGTCAAAAGAGAGAGGATAGGCCGAGCTAGGAGATATGGGCAACTTGTTGGGGGTAGAGACAACAAGAGAAGAGAGACAGAAGTAGAGTTTAGGGTTTTGGATGTTTATAGCTTTATATGGTACTTTCTCTGTAACTTTTAAGAGGGTCCTTTTAGAGTGCATAATAGTATCAAAAAAGGTCTTATACTCCCTACGTCGGGAAGTAATTAATTATCACTGAAATAAGTGAGTCTACACATTAAAACGCGTCTAGATACACTCATTCAGCGACAGTTAATTCCAGACAGAGGTAGTATTAAGTTACAGAGGGAGTACTATAGTTGACTCTGGGATTTTAGTGGACTTGGTGATTGTACCAAATATATGACATGTAGGTTCGTAAAAAGTTTTGTCTAATTTTATTATTGCCACACTGATTGGAAAATTATATTTGCCCCCTCTGCGACAAATTGTCGCTGATTCGCACAAAGCTAGCGATTAGCGACCAAGGTGGCCCAGTCCAATTACGAGGTAACACACTTGCTACAGTTCCGGTTTTGGGATCCTCCTAGAAGGTTCCTGATCGGATTTGGCAAGCTTCTAGAAGATTTCTAAACTGGCTTTCTATGGTTTTTGGTTTTTTATTTGTGATTTTTTCTTTTTCTTTTCTTCCTTTTTCATTTTATGTTTTACTTTCCTTTTTCTTGTTTCTTATCTATTTTCTTTCTTTCTATTTCTTTTGCAATTCATTTTCTACTCGCTTTTCCTTTCTATTTTTCTATTTCAGAATTTCAAAATTAGTTCAAAATTTGAAAAAAAAATGCTCAAAAGTTCAAAAAAAATAAAAAATTGTTCATATTCCAAATAAATTGTGATTTTTCAAAAAATGTTTGCATCTTTGATAAAATGTTCACCTTCCAAAAAATGTTCATGTTTCAAATTTTCTTTAGAAATTGAGAAAATTCTTGTTTTTTAAAAAATGTTCACATATCTGAGAAAATGTTCGCATTTCAAAATATGTTCATAAGATCAAAAGATGTTCCTGTTTTCAAATTTTGTTCACAAATTCAATAAATGTTCGTAATATTCACTTTTTATAAACTTTGTTTAGAGTTTCAAATTTTGTTCACATATGCAATAAATCTTCCCTTTTTCGAAAATGTTCATATTGTCAAAAAATGTTCCTTTTTCCAACATTTGTTAATAAATTCTAACACAATACCCTTCTTTAAATTTTTCGAAAATTCAAAAAAATTCGTGATCGTCAAAATATTTTGAATTGAAAAAATGTTCCCATTTTTTAAATTTTGTTCAAAAAGTCATACATTATCTACATTTTGAAATTTGGTTACAAATACAAAAGTTGTGCAATTTTTAAAACTTCTTCTTGTTTTTGATTTTTTTTTTTTTGCAATTTTCCTTAAATGTTTGAGAAAAAAGGGAAAATATTTGGATCAGCTGTTCTAGTTAGTTCTAAAAGTTTTCGCGCTGCATGTTCAACACTAGCGCTAATCAGCTACAGTGGTTAGGTAGCTATCTCTACTAGTGCCGAATCGTGAGTTTGAATCCTGGCGGAATCAATTCTTTTTTGTGGTGTTTTTTACACCACTGGCTGCTCCTGCTTGGGCCGGCCCAGGCGAAGACTGATCTATGCGAAGCCCCCGCTAGCCTGCCGCATAATGCGATAGATAGGAGGTCCCACAATGATTGTAGTTTCCTATATGTCGCTTCGTGTGAATAATTGTGGAGCAAACGCTCAAGCAAGATCAGGGCTGGTCTGGCCCAAGTTGAGGAAACAGTACTGGTTGAGTGGCTTTCTTCTGGTTTTTCTCCTTTATCATTTCTCATTTTTATTTTGTATTTATGTCTTCTTTTTCCTTTCATTTACCTTTTAAATTTAATATTTATTTTTTCAAAATTCATAAACATTTTAAAATTTTGGAATTTTAAAAACTGATGAATATTATTTTAAAAATCAGACTTTTTAAAACTCATGAACAAAAAAATCATGCCTAAAAAATAAGTTTGTGAATATTTAAAAAATTATGAATATGTTAAGATCTTGCAAAAATATTCTAATAAAAAAGTCTGTCAATCTAACAACCGGTATTTTATAAAGGACACCTGATTAGAAATCGAAGAGCCAGAAACAAGAAATGATATTGTTAGAATAGCACCAAAGTGGGCCGGCCCAGAGCGAACGCTGCTGCATTTGGTTGATTGTTTTAGTTTTTTGGCTGGAGCGTTTGGTCGACCGTTTGATGCACAGAGCATCAAATAAGGCCTCTCGCCACGAGCTACGATGTAAAAAAGATGCATATATCAGAGATAAATTTCGTAGCAATACATATTTCCTCTTTAATGACTAGCCACTATTTGTTTCAGTAAAACTTAGATGAATAGGATTTGGTGTCAGTAAAACTATTCTAAATCATGATTGATGCACATTGGAAGAATATTATTCTTGTACTTTGAGTTGAGGAATAATTGAATATGCCAAAAAAAATCTTGTGTTTGTAGTGTGTAAAATAAAAATAATTCTCTACATCTCCTTTGTCCCAGTTAATATTCATTTACTACAATGCTTTTTTCTTTCATTTTTATCATGCCATGTGTTTCCTTGAGTGGCGAGATGAAGTTTACAATACCGTCGAGACATGTGCATATTTTTAAGGCTCGTTGGGATCTCTTTTTTTTAGAGTATACGCCAAAGCCGTACCATATTTTTATAGAAGAGAGCAACATATTTACAAGAGACTAGACACGGATGCGAACACCCAGCTAGCGACACCCACACCACACGGTACAAACTATACTACTCTCTCACGAAAGGTTCTAAGCGTCCAACTCCCGTGGTCTTCCACTCCTTCAGCTCATCCATGATTTGGCCCACCAAGAGTTGAGGTGTCCTTTGCTGCCCGATGCGACTCTTCCACTCCTTCAGCTCATCCATGATTTGGCCCACCAAGAGTTGAGGTGTCCTTTGCTGCCCGATGCGACCAAACACCTGCGTGTTTCGTTGTTTCCAAATAGACCAAGTTATGACTATTACAAGCGTGTCAAATCCTCTCCTATGTTTTGCGATAACGCTCTTCCTAGCGTGTAGCCACCAAGCGGTAAAGGTAGGATTTTGGTTCAAGTAGGGTACTCCGGCTCCAACTTTGGTAAAGCGAAGGAACCATACTTCTTTGGTATAGCTACAGTGCACCAAAATGTGATCGACGGTATCCTCCTCTTGGAGGCATAGAAAGCAAGCAGTTGTGTCATCCTGCAAACCATGCCTCGCCCTCCTGTCCGATGTCCACAACCTATATTGAACTGCCAACCAAACAAAGATTTTGCATTTGAGTATGGCTCCACACCTCCAAATGCACTCATATGTTGGCGATCTTATGAGTCTGAGGCAAAGCCTTTGGTACACCGATCTGCCCGTGTAACTGCCTGAACTATCGCACGGACAAGTGAACATATCCGGCTCAAGATGGTCCCTTTAAACTCCACCAATTGCCGCACGTAGATGCATGAGCTATATTAGGGCCATGAATGGTGGCTCGCCGTTTATATCCTGCTCCCACTGATCATGTATCAACGCTTGGCACATTGTTCTTATGTTCTGCACCCTAGTCGGAACCAAGGATGGGATGGCCGGCGCTATGTCAGCCACAACCGCTCCATTGATCCATCTATCTTTCCAAAAGAGCACTCGTTACCCAATTCCAACTGTAATGTGCACCAGACTGTTAAACACCTCTTGAGCATCTGCATCAATCAGAAACTGAATTCCCTGCCATGGCATATCCGGATATGTCCTCCTCAACCACCCCCACCTGACCCTGTGCTAGTGCCTGCGGCTTGAGGTTTTTGATTCCAAGTCCACCATAGCACGTTGGGCGACATACTGTGTTCCATGCGACAAGGCACTGCCCTCCATTCGTTTTGTCCTTTCCTGCCCAAAAGATTGAGATCTTTTTTCATCCTACACCTTTCTGTTTGATTTATTATGCTCAACTTTCGTCATATAATATTGTGGTATGCATTGGAGTGGGATGTGCATAGTGTTGCACTTTTTTCTAAGGATGCCAATCAGGCCTTATACAATGCTAGGCGCCTAGGGAGGTGCTCAGAGTCTTCTTAAAAGAAAAGAGAGGGGCTTAGGAAATGGGGTATTGTTACGGGCCGGTAAAGGACAACGACAAAAACAGACGATGGCACATTAGCACACTACGCAGACACGTGCATCAAGGGCAGTTTTAAGTTTAAGCATCACCAACTTATGATAACTCTTGAACAACTTTTTTTAAATGCATACTTCTTAAATACATGAAGAGTTGTTAAAAGGATCTAGGGTTTATAGATATAGATTGGTAGCAATGCAGATTTCCTCTTTAATGACTGGCCCTTATGTATTGGTGTCAGTAAAACTTACATGGATTATTTGGATTTTGCAGTACTGTGCGAGCCGTACCTGCGGGCGCGAATAAGACATACACGTATAGTATACTACATTGCCGTTCCATATGCGACCGGCATTTTCGTTGTCTTGTCCGGCGAAACAAAGCAAAAACCAGCCGCCGCCGCCGCCGGCGGCGGCGGCGGGCGCCCTGTCGGTCTCCGCACCAGCTTATCTACAGCTCTACGCATATGTCCAGGTGCTAGCTAATGTACGTAGGCACAGCTAGGGTGGAACCGTTGAAACCTTCACCTCTCTAACCGTCTTCCCTTTTAAATACAAGTATAGTACTGATCGCATGCTATTTCTAACTCGCTGCTGGCTACTGGATAGGTGGTGGAGTCGATGTATAACGTGAATGCGGCCGCTTCCCCGCTCTTCTTCCTCGACGTGAACACCGGCGTCGACGACGGCAGCCATCGCCGACGGCACTTACGGCTGGACACCTGCTTCCTGTGCAAGCGATACATCCCCTCCGAGGGGCCTTGGCCCGGGGCGTGGCGTGAGCAGCCTTGGTTGAATGGGGTGCTTTTGGTACTGTTGATCACTGTAGATCGATGCAGCAATGAAGCCGGCCCGGGGCTCAATGCTAACCTGGCTCCGCCCCTGCCTTCGACCGCCAACTCTTCATGTACAGGGGGACGCGGCCGTCTGCAGCGAGGACTGCAGGCAGGAGCAGATGGACATGGACGGTGCTCTGGCCGGCGTGGAGCATGATGCCACCGCGCGCTCTTCGGGTCGTCGTCCTCGCAGGCGGCGCCGACCTCCACGGACCCGACATCCCACGGCCCCGTCGTGTCCGGGCAGCTAGCCTAGCGCGCCGACACATGCATGCCTGTCGCGACGACGCGGCCGACAGTGTCCATCAACCATCGCGAATATTTTCTACTCTCTCCGTAAACTAATATAAAAACATTTAGAATATTAAAATAATGATCTAAACACTCTTTCTTACTCTTCTTTAGGCTTGATGGACACTCTCCATAAACTAATATAAAAAGTAAACTTGGGTTTACAGAGGAAGTACCTGTCTTGGGTGGTCCGTGTGATTTGGAGCGGCAACATTTGAGAGTTTGTATACGTACTCGTATCGTATGCATGTACTGTCACTGATTTAATATGATTAATATGGATCGGAGGAAGTACAAATTTTACGTAAAATATATTGATATGTGAATCCAAGGAAAAGAAGACCTAATTGCACCGCCAAAAAAGAGCAAGCCCTATGCTACTCTTACCTCGAGGCTTTTTCTTCAATTTGTTACCGGGCCTGCCTGTTTCTTCTCTCTCTACTGCGGCTAGCGAACCTGATGCTCGCTCGCTCATTGTACTGTTGTTTGATGTTTTTTCTTTGTCATCTGTTGGTTCGGTTTTCACGACTTCTTATTTTCTTTACTTTTTTGTGCATTTCTTTACTATTTTCTTCAGTTTTCACTAGTTTTCACTTTTCTTCTTTTCTATGTGTTTTCTCTATGGTTTTCTTCGGTGATTTTTGTCTGTTTTCTTTACAGTTTTCGTCGGTTTTCAATTTTTACTTTCTTTTCTTTCCTTCTTGTGTGATTTCACCGCTTTTCTTTGGTTTTTCTTTTTTTCATTATATTTCTTAGTTTTCTTGTTCTTCTTAGTTTTTTGCATTGGTTTTCTTGTTTTGTTTTTCAGTTTTCTTATTTTGGATTTTTTTTGTTTCTTTCTTACTCTTCTTAGGCTTTCTCAACCCAAGTTTACTTTTTTTTGTATAAAAGCTAAAAAAATGAAATACATGATTCAATTTTTTAATAAACTTTTGATGCCTATTTTCTTTTCCATACATATTGTGTATTTTCCGTATACATTAGGAAAAAAATTATACATATAATTAATATCTTTCAAATACATGATTACCATTTTTAAATATATTTTTATTTTTATTTTTGACATTCACCTTGTACATTTTTATAGATCAGGAAAATTGTTTTATACATGGTTAACATTTTTGTCAATAAATGATTAATAATTTTGTTCATATTTTATGTATTGACTACTTTTTTCATAAACATTGTACATTTTTACATACACCATGTATATTTTTTTATACATTAGGAATATTTTTTATAGATGCTTAACATTTTTGAACTACATGATTTTTCATAGATATGTTTTGATATCTACTTCTGAATACATTTTATGCAATTTTTGATGCATTAGAAACATTTTTTGTACACCTTTAACATTTTTCAAATGCATGATTAATAATTTTTATTTTATTGTAAATCATTTATATACTATTAATTTTGTAATTTTTCCAAACAAAAATGCAAAAAATAAAAAAAATGTAAAAAACATATATATTTTCAAAAATGAGCCTTTAAGGCCCCGCGCGTTGGGTCGACCCATTGGTACAGGCGCTTCAGGCGAGCACTCCTGATGCAGACCTTGATGGGTCGAATGCATATAATTCAGCAACATTTCAAACATGAGTGCACGAAATGAAATCCAAATCACACATGTTCACAAATTATACCGAAAGCAACAACATAGTATTAGGACTAGATCCACGCCACACTGCCCTTGCTGCCATAGTGGCACGACCACCACCAAGAGGCCCTCGAGTCGTCGCTCCAGCATCCAAGCTCTGCCAAAACATGCACCATCTAGGGCCATCACTATGCTCGAGTTGAACGGTATATGCAACGCCGAGGAGACGAGCCCACCAGCATTGTCGGACAAAGAGGCTTTGTCTGACAGCTTCCTTCGATGACTGTGAGGTGGTTGAGAGAAGATGAGACGAGGACAATGACAACTTTGGTTCCGCCTGAGTTGCAGCCTGAATCCACGCCGAAGCGAGCCCTTAGAACCACAACTACTACAATGAGCTAGCTAGGCCTTGGTCCTAGCAGCCTGGGCCCGATTATTGACCTAATTGTTTGTCAGTTTTCATTGTTTGAGTTGTAGCAAGAGATATGACGAAAAGTACTTCCTCTACCTCATATTCATTGTTGATGAAACGGATGTGTTTAGATACATCTTTTTCAGTGACAATTAATATGGAACGAAGAAAATAGATTCCATGCTAACCTATTTTTGATGGGTCAAATTTTTTTAGGACCCTGATATAGCCGAACGTTTGTTTCTTGATCATGACAAATCGAATGTTTTTTATGACATCTTTAATAACGTGAGGATGACAGGTTTAGTTGACACGCATGATAAATCCGTGCTAAGTATAATTTTTGCTAGAAAATTACCATGCATGTCAACTAAATTTGCAATCCTCTGAAATTGCCGTAAAAAAGTTTGATTTGCCATGATCAAATCATGAACGTTTCAGATTTACCATTTCGGTTTATTTAGGATGGGTTTGTATTTTTTTAAGGGAGAATGCAGTTCTTATTCGCACATCCTTGTGATTTCAGTTTGTAATTTCCCCATCCCCCCCAAGTACCATGCCGATGCGGCGCGCTCTCGACCTCACCCGCGCCGCCATGCCGCCGCGGCGCTGGCCGGCGGCGCCGCCTCCCGCCCGCGCCTTCTCCGCGGCCGCGCCGTCCGCCAAAACCACCGTGCAGCTCGCCCACCTCGCGCACCTCCCTTTCTCCCTCCCGCCGCCGTCGCACTGCACCGTCACCCCGCCCATCCAGCCCTGGCCGCGCCGCCTCACCCCCCGGAGCTTCTCCCGCCTCCTCCTCCGCCTCCCGACCCCGCAGCTCGCCGTGCTCGCCTTCCGCCACGCGCTCTTCCGCGCCACGCCCCCCCTGCCCCCGTCCATCCCCGTCTTCGCCGCGGTACTCTCCCGCCTCGCCGGCGCGCCCCCGGACCTCCTGCCGCCCGTCCTCTCCGCCCTCCGCGCCGCCCGCCTCCCGGCCTTCTGCGACCGCGCCTTCCTGCCCCTCCTCCGCGCGCTGCCGCCGCTCCCCTCCCTCCGCCTCTTCCTCTCCCTCCCGTCCTTCAACTCCCACCCCTCCGTGCGCTCCTTCAACGCCCTCCTCCACTCCCTCGTCGCCGCGCGCCGCCTCCGTCTCGCCGCCGCCCTCTTCCGCGCCGCGCCCACCAAGCTCTACATCACGCCCGATCTCGTCTCCTGCAACATCCTGCTCGAGGGGCTCGTCGGCGTCCGCGACCTCGACGCCGCCCTCAAGGTACTCGATGAAATGCCCGGGTGGGGGATCGTCCCTGATGTCGTCACCTACACGACGGTTCTCTCCGCATACTGTGCCAAGGAGGATCTCAAGGGCGCGCAGAAGCTATTCGATGATATAATTGCCGGTGGGTGCGTGCCAGATGTTACGATGTACACGGTGCTCATCGATGGGTACTGCCGGACCGGGAAGATACAGGATGCAGCTAGGATTATGGACGAGATGGAGGCAGCTGGGGTGCATCCCAATGAGGTTACGTATTCAGTCGTGATCGAGGCATGCTGCAAGGAGGGGAAATCTGCCGAGGCGTGCAATCTAATGCGCGAGATGCTTGGGGCAGGACACACGCCAGACACACCACTGGCTGCCAAGGTGGTTGATGTGATGTGCCAGGACGGAAAAGCAGAGGAAGCGCACCAAATGTGGAAATGGAAGGTGAAGAAGAACGTCCCACCAGATAACACAATCACGAACACATTGATCTACTGGTTATGCAAGAGTGGAATGGTTCGGGAGGCAAGGAAGCTGTTTGATGAGCTCGAGAAGGGGTACAAGCCAAGCTTACTGACTTATAATTCGCTTATTTCTGGATTATCTGAAAATGGGGAGTTACAAGAGACCGGGAAGGTGTGGGATGACATGGTTGAACGGGGATACGCGCCAAATGCCATGACTTATGAGGCCTTGATCAAGGGATTTTGCAAGATTGGGAAGCCAGATGAAGGGGCTGCAGTATTTACGGAGATGGTGACCCATGGGTGCACCCCAAGCAAGGTTCTTTACCATGTTTTGGTCGATAGCCTTTCTGAGCCAATGCATGACGATATTGTTGGCAAAATTGTTCAAACTGCTGCCTTAAGTGGTGGGGATTTCTTGGATGGTGATTCTTGGGAGATCTTTATCAGGAGAGTGTTAGATACTAAGAGTGATACTTGGAACAAGCATCTCAATTCAGTGCTAAATACATAACCATGAGGTCTGCTGTTCAGACAGGTTGAAAGCCCAAAACTGACCATTTTATTCTGAATAAATTTCTCAAGGAAGTTGATGCCTTGATGGCACCAGTCTTCAACTGTAACTTCTCTGAAAAATTCTTCCACTGAAACTAACACCATCAATAGCACATTGATCTATTGCTTGTGTAAGATTGGAATGGCTGTGGCGGTGATAAGGCTGTTTGATGAGCTCATGGAGGGGTCCACATCAAGGTTGTGACTTACAACACACTTACTTTCATATTATGTGAAAACAGAGTTACAGGAGGCTTGGGTCATGTGAAAACGTTCAGATTACGTTGCAAGAACAAGGTTGGAGAATATTTGAGGAACTGGAGCTGCTAACTGTTAGCAACAAAACTTTCTGGATGAATAGTGTAGGGTTAAATGGTGTTCTTGGTTGCTGAACTAAGATCTTCCTGGGACATTGTTACTCTGTATTCAGTTCTCATTTGCCTTGTCATTGCCTCTGCAACTCAGATCTTCCTGGGATATTGTATTTCAGTCCATGGCTTGCCCTATATTGAAGTACTTTGTGAGAGAACTTCAGTGCTCCAAGTCAACATGTAACTCAGTATGTGCTCATCCCCATCGTCACTGGTGCAGACTGCTGGGCTGTGGTTAGGGAAGCGAAAGACAACGGAGAGGAAGATGGTGATGATTCTGGCGACCATTTAGAGTTATCTCTGACGGTATTGTTGTTGATGATGATGCGAGTGTATTGCTCTTTGTTTTGTGAAATATATGTGATAAAAAGGACCCTGGTGATCAGAAGCACGTATATGAGTCTGCTCCTTGTCAGCAGCTCAGCTCTTGCTCCAACCAGATGAATTGCTCTTGTAAACTATGTCATAGAAGCTTCCCACGGATTTATCTCAACTACAGGAGGAATTGGTAAAATATCTTTGATCCCTATTTGTACCCTGATCTTCTCTTAGTTTTTCAGACTGAAACTGTCAACAGCTAGAGTTCTGCTCAATAAACTACCTGCATTTGCAGCAGTAGGACGATTTAATTTCTGTTATCCAAAAGGATGCCCTTAACTTGGAACCAGGCCACATCCAGATCCCTAGTAGAATCATAAGAAGTAAACCATATGTCGAGGGGCTAAAAAGTAGGACGTTTTGTTCAAATAAGTCAATTTTAATATGTTGTTTATTCATTTATCAAGCTTCCTGAGAACTAGTGTAATTTTTTGTTGGGAAGTAAGTACAGATGTGATTCTGCTTCACATCCTGGGTACAAGTCCGTCAGGACTGTCCCAACTGAATTATTTTTAACCGAGCTTTGTCGGCAGAGCGAGTCATGTCCATCACCTCCGGCTCCGATAGTCTGATGCCTGCTCAAGTGCGCATGGGCTGTCCAGCGGCAACTCCACGGCGGCAGTTCATGTCCGACAAGAACCGCTCGAAAGCTGACCGTGACGAGCCACTGGAGGCGCCTTTCTTGTGAACGGACACTCGCTCCCGGAGTTATCTCTTACACTACACAGTTTCCATCTAATTACACAAGTTGCTTTTGTACCTGAGCCGGCTAGGACAAAATGTTGTAAGTATCTATATAAGCATTGCACATGTGTGCTTCATCGACATTTCAAGTGTACAGTTGTCTGCTTTTGAATGACATATATTGCTTTTTAACTTGATTTCTATTGCATTACAACGTTGTAGGTATTGCTATTGTTTTTGAGATTAGCCGCCCAAAGAGGGGAATGAAAGAGGCATGCTTCGGTGGATCGGCTTGCATAGATTGGTCGGTGATGATACGCCTCTTTGGACCGGCAGCGGTGGTTTGATTCAGATGGATGTTCGCGGAAACGTCCCGACATAAAAACGGACATTTGTGGTGTCCATTTACTGGTCAGTGTTGGAGATGCCTAAGTTGCAAAATAAATTTGTGTTCTCTTTTTGGGCAAAGTAATATTATGGTGTGTGGATGTTGCCGTATTTTTTGGAACTTTTCCACCTTTTGAGGTCTAGCGCACTTGCACATCTAATTAGCGTGTCCAGGTAGACAAGATCACGAAAAGACTAAAAGAAATGCTTGCATGATTGATCATGATTCAATTTGTGTTGATGTACCATATTCTTGGAACTTTAGCTCTAGCCTCTAGGGCACTTCTGTACCTAACTAATGTGCCCTGGTACAGAAGATCAGGCAAAGACTGAAAGATATGCATGCATGATTGAGCATGATTGACTAAATATCTTGGGACTGGTCATGCACGATTTCCTGAGATGCGTGACAAGTCCACAAATCAATATTAAAACCAGGGAAAGAAAAGAAAATGTTACGAAGCATGGAAACTGTTCATCTTTTCTCTCTCCACGAATATTCTTTCCTTCAGTGCCAACACATTGCCAGTAGCATCTCCGAAGTAAGCCTGTTTCTTTGCTGGTAGTACTAACTAGATCGGGAGCGCGCCTTGGCACGGGGTGCCGGTCCCAACGTTAGTTCCTTGCTTAGTGGTCCGAAGACAGAACAGAGCACACAACATATACAGGAAATAAAACGTATGATACGACACAGTAAATGGATTAGAAAACCAACATTAGAGCCACAGCTTAACTGGTTCATAACTTACATCAACCACGGAGTAGTTAATCCATCAGAAGCATCATCTCACGGCACTGACCATACATCGTTAGCAACCAAGAGCTAAACAAACACCACACAAAATAGAAGGCCAATGCTGATCATAGTACCAACAGCGGTTGGTCTTTCACAAGCACCACATTAGAGTTTTCTTGGGTCGGTGTAACGGAACATCGCATCGCAAGCAATACGGCACGACAAAAGGGACGATAGACCTAGGAAGAAGCTACACCATCTAACACACGTCGAGACGTCCATTCGCTAGACCATCAATGCGAGAGCACATCTAACCAACACATCGTGGTCCTGCAATAACACAAGTTCAAGTAAGAGCCAAATCGTGTACAACATAGGAGGCGACTGATGATATAAAAGGTACCTAGCTGACACACCAAAATAATGATCCACCTAGGGCCGTTTGGACTACAGCTTGGCCCTTTTAGTCGCGGACGTCTCGTCTTCATCCGCCGCCAGGCTTTCAGTTGATTTGCTTCAAGAACAAATAACAATTATGTACAAGAGGTAGAAAAATGATGCATATATTGTTAAACACTCGTATCAACCCACACCCAGATACCTCAATGTAGCAGCAAGCTCACCACCGAGACCAGCAGAGCGTCATCCGGTTTTTCGAGCCCCTAGCAGGCATAAACGAATATTCCTTGTCAACTGACCATCAAACAACCATGTGAATAGGTTTGGATGTATTTTCACCAAGCAAACGAAAGGAAATACCTAAGCACGGCCATCAGAAAACAAGGGTTTACACAACACAGACTTAGGTAGACCACTTGCTGGCACTCTCTTTATACCGACACTGCAGGTCACAGACCCAACAAATTCACATCACATATCTAGAATCGTTTGTTTACGCCATCTTGGATCATTTTTGTTGGAACAACTCATACCCTTTTTTGACTGCTTGCTGGCACTCTCTTTATACCGACACTGCAGGTCACAGACCCAACAAATTCACATCACATATCTAGAATCGTTTGTTTACGCCATCTTGGATCATTTTTGTTGGAACAACTCATACCCTTTTTTGACTGAGGTCGGGGAAGAATTACTCTTCTTTCCTTCAGGGGCGGTAAGTTCATAGAAAAAAAATACATGCAGCAGTAGATCAATACGGTCAAGGCAAATGCATAGCTATTGTCTGTCCCTGGAGGACAACCTTTTCTACAGGAGAGAACTTGCCCTGGAGCCTTTAGCAATAAGATCAAGAACATAAGCATATGACCAAATCAGGCAAAGGACAACACATAATCAGCACAGAGATAAACAGATAGCATGTACCTCTTATGGAAGTCTATCATCTCAGAAGTGTCATCATTTATGTACCACCGACACGCTGCACTTCCGCTCACACCCCTTCGACCTACAGACCGCAACCAAAGACATAGCACGTCACATAAACAGACATGGGCAAAAGAGTAGCCATTTAGTCAACCTAACAAGAGTTCTTACCTTCATAGGCCTTCACCAGAGTTCCAACAAATAGTGCAACCACTAGTTCAGTCGAGCCCAGCTCGATAATGTAGTCTCCCTGAAAGGTTGTAGCACGTTCGCCCAGAGCACAATAGTTATCTGGCACCCATTGCACAAAATATAAACAAAATATACTGAAAGCAATGGCAGGCTAATAGAGACAACAACACAAACAACAAGCACCTGACAGGGCAAGATGGCATACCTTAGGTCCATGATACTGATAGAACGCTTTGTGGAAGGCTCGCTCCTGCTTGAGCTATGATACTGAACAACATCAGATACAGCAGTGATAACGTCGAGCACATCTAGACAACCAGAGAAAAGGAAAACATCTTACAGGCACACACAACAAACAAACGAAGACAATGATCATGTAGGCAACACACTTGTGAAGAATTCAGGTGTCTCGAGAGGTGCGGGGAGGCGTGACAGTTTAGTGAGTCAGTAGGTGCAGAAGGGAAACTGAGCTTCTGGATCAGTATTAGGATCGGCCATACTGAACCTATTGAACTTGAAACTGAGCTTCTAGATCAGTATTAGGATCGGCCGTACTGAACCTATTGAACCTGATCATGTGTATCGCATAGACAGGCTTGAAACAAGGTTTGTTCAGGAACACCAACAACTGTGAAATGTCATATGCACATCCTGCCTTCAGTTTGCCCATAAAATTAGGCACAAGCTTCTCACCAATCTCAGCATAGATGTGGTTGCCCTGCCAAGAAACAACATGCATCAATTACCAAGCATAGAAGGCTGAAGAAAATTACAACCAATGCAGGCGCTGAGGCTGGAGAAATCATATACCTGGGCATCCAAAAGGACCATGTCAGTGTGTTTGATAGGACCGTCATTAGCATCTCCATGGTGCTGCCACAAACGCAAAACATACACACGGATGGTCAAGTTCCTGTCCCCGAGAACAAGAGACTACAGACCAGCCATCGCCATCTACAACAAAAGGGTCATCACCAAAACAGACGACCACCGTTAAACTAAATAAACCAGTATGACATAAGCCACGCCAATACATGCAAACACTCAAAATATCAACCCCACCATACCGAACACACTTATTCAGCCATCGCTAAATGCCGTGTAACAAGATATCATCCAACTCACAAAAGCATGCCACTGACTACCAAAATGAAGACCGGCGTCATATACAAACCTAGGCCATCCCTGCGGCCCGAAAGACCTCAGGAAAAACAATGTTTTTGGTCTCAGAACCACAGTTGCCATTAGCATCTAATATAAGGATTTTCAAAGAAGCTCTTGAAGTAACACGAGACACTGCCACATACAGCTGCCCGTGCGTAAAAAGAGGACCCTTAAGATATATGCCAATAGCAGACAGGGTCTGTCCCTGGCTCTTATTGATTGTCATGGCATAGCACAAACGAACAGGAAACTGGCGTCGCCTAAGCACAAAGGGTGCGTTTCCTTTCTTCGCCAATAACTCAATCCTGGGGATATAAACGGTATCACCCACATTGGAGCCAGTCATAATAACAACCTTGATAAGCCGGTCGCCCAATTCTTTTACGATCAGCCGGGTACCATTACACAAACCATTTGCCTGGCTAAGGTTTCTAAGAAGCATAATTGGAACACCAACCTTAAGAGTCAGCCTATGGTTTGGGAAGTTTATAATTTTAGTTGCATTCAGGTACTCAACTGGATAATAAACTTCTTTGTCTCTAACAGAATCTGCAGAGTCGTCAATAGAATCAACACTTAAATAGTCCCTGCTATCAGTAGGAACCAATTTAATAATATAGTCATTAATATCCTCAGCATGGTCGTTGGTAGGAGCTAAAATGGCTCTCTCTTGCAAGTAGCCAGAGTTTAGGTAGTTGAGTAAAAAATCACCATAGACAGAAGAAACAATAGCAGCTATTGGGTCACCGGTCGTACGAACCAAGAGGTCGTCCGGTATCTGTATCCAAGAAGCCTCGACATCATCACCTCTCTTTGTAGCAGGCAGCTTCCCCTCCCCCAGATCTAGAACCCATTTGCTAAACAAGGCAACATCCTGCCGCGCCTGAATATCCGCCCCAGGGACAAATAAGCGCATGTTAATAGAAAGAGACAATTTCCGAATAGAGCGCCACAGCGGGGAATTTGTGATCGCTGCATCAATAATCTGAGGCCTAGTACCTCCCTCGACGACCGGTAAGATTTGTCTAAGGTCACCACCCAAGACCATTACTATTCCACCGAACGGAACATCTGCAAGATCTGGATTACCCACAGAGAGGACATCATGCAACGTTCTATCTACGGCCTCAAAGCATTTCCTGTGTGTCATAAGCGCCTCGTCCCAAATAACAAGCGAAGATACCATCATCAACTTACAAAGCCTAGAACCTCTTTTATATCACATTGTGTATTATCCTCAAGAAGAATAGGTATTTTAAAGCGAGAATGAGCAGTCCTCCCACCAGGCAACAACAGCGATGCAATGCCGGACGATGCAACAGTAAGCACTATCTTCCTCTCACCCCTAAGGAAAGCACATATTGCACTCCACAGGTAAGTCTTCCCAGTACCGCCGTACCCAGAGACAAAAAAAAAGCCTGGTTCCCCCGCCTGTACGCACCCCACAATCGTCTTATAAGCAAACAACTGGTCCTCGTTTAAACTATCGAACATAACTAAGGACTGTTCTGCTAAAGCACATGCATCATAAGACAATTCCTCACGGATTAGACGATTATCATCAGATTGTTCACCTTCGCAAGAGCGGGGTGGTAAATTAAAGTTTCTTATATTAGAACCGTGTTTCAAAAAAACGTCGGCCAGCTCATCGAGAAGCATATCTCTTAGTCTCTCAGGAGGAACAACATAATTTCGATTACCCAGGGCGTGACGCAACCTATACTGGATATCATCGTACATGCTAACACAATAACGTTCAAAGAAACCCAGTTCATCCCTGATAGAACAATGCACGAGCATGGTCACAAACAGCTGCCTAAGCCGATGCCCAAATCCCCAGACAACCGCTTCATCAAACGCTGTGTACCACTCACTATCATCTCCTAATAAACCACGCGCAGCGCAAGCCTCTTTAAATGTGTGATAAAGACGACCAGCATACGTTCGGAGATCTTCGAAAGACCTAGCCCCCTTAACAATCATCAAAAGCATGCGTAAATAATACAATTCACCACTCAAAGGATGCACATAATATACGCGGCCAATCTTTTCACCCCTACCCCTTGGATGCCATGACCTACTTTTAACATCCCATGTCCAAGCAATTGGAAAATCACAGTACGTCAATGACCGAGCTTCTTCAAACATCTCATTCGCAACAAACCATTCAGTAAGCATAGTCTTTTTCAAGAAGTCAGAACCAACAATTTTTGTGAGGTCAACACCAACACGACAGTAGACAGTATTCATGCCAGGCATATGAACAGTGAGCCTTTGAACCGACGGCATTTTAAAGTGTATCTCAAACCCAAATATGCGCCATAATGCATCATACTCACATATATAACGACATATCAAATACTCCTGATCCTCGTCCACTGTACGACAACCAGATTTAGTCAATTTTTTTAACCTTTCTAACATGACCTTAGAGTAATCAGCACCCTTGGTGACGTACTTGAAAAGGTATTTCATCACTTGTGTCTTATTACACCACTCTACATTTATATGACCCTGAAATTTCTTGAGCATGGCCATATTATAAGGAACAACATGCCTATTGTCAAGAAAGTAACCATTTTTATAAACCCTTCGACCGTCGTCGCGACGTCGATATAAGACAAACCCGTTATCATCAATGACAGTAGCATCTCTAAAATCCTTTGGAAAATATTTAGAACAAACACCTTTTTTCATGCAGACACATTTATCGTTCATTTCACCACACGGACTGTGCATCATAAATTCGGAAACTAAAGCATACCCTAGAGGATCAAGCAACGCATCAGGTATCTCAGCAGATATTAATGAATTAATATTTTCAACACCAATCTCACCGTTGCCCCCTATCCGCCAGACAAGTATATGCGCGTGTGGCAGCCCACGCTTCTGGAACTCAATAGTATATAGGACTGAAAAGGAAATAAAAAAGATAAGTCAGCCAGACCAGCAAGCAAAATAAATAAAAGGCCGGTCAGAAACACCGACCACACACAAAACACAATAGCACATAGTACCAGCTTTAATGGGGCCAAAAGCCCGGCCTGACTTGATCTCATCCAAGTACTCGGCAAGCTTCGTGTGATAGACCCTAACAACAACATCTGCCCTATCAGAAGGCGCCTGCCCTGGCTCTAATGCAGCGGTGATCTCGGGCCACTTGGGATTACAAGTGAAAGTGGTAAATACGTCTGGTGCACCATGCACCCGACAAATGGCAATGCCATCATGGAAGTTCTCATTAAAATAACGACGACCACCCATGTGACTGGAGGGCACAATGGTCCTCTTTCCAACAGTGTCGCCATCTACACACCCATCACCTACTGCATCGGTAATACCCTGCATATGCTCTGATCTGAACATGTCCTGATTTCTTATGATATACCATAGTCTACTCTCATCAATGCACGCGCGTGCATCAACAACGGACTGGGAGGAGAGGAGACCATAGCATATATATGGATTGGGCTGATCACCTTTGTAATGGCACATAAAACGATAGTAATCTTGCATGGTCATCCTATTCCGACTATTCGTGTCTGAGTCACCACCCCCAGAAGGATACGAAGAAGACGCCTCAACAGACGGACTTCCAGGTGCAGGATCAGGATCTACGGCCCCATCATCATCACCTTCTTCAGGAACAATCAGGTGAGGAACATCAATCTGGAACCCCCTCTCACCATAAGGAAAAAAGCAACGGGTATTGCAGAGGCATGAACGCAGTGTTCAGAGAAGATATCTGCTGCAAACCATCAGAACGACTGCGGACAACAATATCCCGGGAAGACGCCTCTAACGTGAACCCACCACCGACAACCAAAGCAGCAAGCCCAGTAGTTGTAGGCAAGCTAAATTGTGGACTATCACCCTCTGAAGGCCCTATAATACGAATCGAGATATCCTCTATAGGTTCATCACCGCGATCCTCTATCATCTTACTTGCCTCCCTAAAGGTTTGTACCAATGGGTTAGACTCATTAAGCATATCTCTAAGGCCAACCACAATACTCTCATCGACCCCCCCAATAGGTTTATCGTCCGGATTTAAAGCATTCATCCTATGTCTAATCTCATTAGCGGGGTCATGTATGTACAACTCAGCAAACTTAGGAGTATCATCACCGCTGGGCACCAGCGAACCAATACGATGAGACACTTGACCACTGATCTTGAAGATCTTAGGCCCACGGCTGCCACCAAAAGAGCGTTCAACGGTAGAACCCATCGAAGTAAATGCGAACATACAATTGTACTCACGTATAGCCCGGATGAATTTTTTAGCACGAGAAGTACCATCGAATCGAAGGAGCTCCCGGAGATAGGCCGGGGGATCCTTAAAGGGAGGAATATAAACCTTAGCGCCTTTAGAACAACGATTGTAAACCATCTTACGTTGTGTCCAGGATGACCCGGACTTGGAACACTCAGCAAACCAGAAGGAGGCACCACAATACCGGCATAAGAAATCTGGAGGGCCACAGTATGACCTATCTGGATAGCAAGCTAACAACCACCAAAGCACAAGACTATCAGGCACAAACCATGCGTAAAGGAAAAACAACAATGACACGACCAGGGAAATAATGTTTTTTTAGTAGGTACCTTTAAGAGACTCAGCAAATCCAACCGAGAAACCTTGCCAATCCTTCGGCAAAGGCCCTTTGACAACAACATCTAACCAGACACGTATGACCAAATAAGAGACTACGTGGAAACAACAAAAAGCAAGAAGAAATCAAGGAATTCCATGCACCTTCATGTCCAGGACGACGCAGTCTAATCGACACTTTACGCTTTTTCCGTTTGTTGCGATCCACCCCGGTAACCTCCGAGCTCACATAAACCGAGAAACCATGCCAATCCTTTGGCAAGGTGCCGTCGGCGACACGTTCTAACAAAACATGCAGAAACAGGTAAGGCACCACACACCCAAACGACAACAACTAACAACAAACTAAGAACTCGCAAGCACCTTCATAGTGAGCACGCCGAAACTCAACGCACCCTTTCCGTTTTCTGCGATTTGCAGCCGCCATGGCCAAACTCAGATAAGGAAACCAACCATCACCTACCACGTCATGAACAACACGGAAATGAAGTAATTGGTAGAGCACCCTAAGAGACAAAACAAGGAAGAAAAACTATGGACAGAGACTTACATGTACGCCTGCGAGGAGGAAACCCAATAGGCTGACGCGGCACGTAATGCCTAGCAATCCCAGCACCAGGCACCCGCCGAGCAGGGACAGCAGCCCCAAGTCCAACAGCACGGCCGGTGCCAGTCATCGGTCGAGCAGCACCCCCACGCCCGGCAACAGGCTGGTCTACAGCGGCAAGCACCCGCCGAGCAGCACACCCACGCCCGGCGACAGGCTGGTCTACAGTGGCAGGCACCCGCCGAGCAGCACCCCCACGACCGGCGACAGGCTGGACCCCAACGTCAGGCACCGGTGAGGCAGCACCCCGGCGCCGGGCAACATGCTGGGCTCCAGCGGCAGGCACCCGCCGAGCAGGACCCCGACGCCTGGCGACAGGCTGGGCTCCAACGACAGGCACCCGACGAGTAGCATCCACATGGCCAGCAACACAATCAGAAACAGGGGCACACCCAGTATTAGAACCTCCACGGCCGATGGCACGTCCACGACCAGCAGCAGCCCGCCCACGGCCACGGCCACGACCACCTACCAACCCAGCGACAGCTTCAAACGCGCCTTGACCACGAGCCGCAACCGGGGCACGTGCCATGTCAATGACCAGGCAACGTCATACCGGAATGCTGGGCAAATAAGAAGCAAGACGCATAACATTAGAAGAAGGACCTATATAACCCTACATAGCATAACATCAGGCATTCAAGTGCATAAACCATCTTACATTATACCCATGTACCAGTAACATGGTCAGGCAAGGATAAGATACACATTGAATAAAAGAACAATGAATATCCACGAGTTATTACAACCAGCCACTAATCATAGTATACATGCACAGCAACCTGAATGCATATCAACCCGACTCAAGAGAAGACGACCATCAGATAACCACCCCAAAGAGAAGACACCCTATACAGAAAGTACATCTAAAAGCTACATGCGATGGAGATCAACCCAGCATATAGCATCTGCTGCCATAAAGCAGATATTTAAATACAACCAGATGAAGATGTTTTATATTTTCTAAGTTTCTGATTCAGGATTGATAACCAAAACCAACCAATATTGTAACATTATTTTTAAAAGATGCTGGATATCTCCATCATCGTAACGGAATATGAGAACTCCTATCCGTGTGCAATAACCTAGACATGACATCTCCAGAGCACCGATTCAACTTCACTGAATAGGTAAATCAAACACAATTAGATCCTGATGCTCATCCTTGCCTTAACTAAAGTCAAACTCGATTTTAAGACACCTAATAAAATCAAAGTCAAGCCTATATTCATTTTCTGCATCTTGATGTTCATCCGTGCCTGAACTAAATAAACCACGGACGATAAAATCTGCACAAGATCGCCTAACCTACGAGAGCCACGCCCTTTGCACACTTTCTCTGTGATATGCTATAAGAGCTACACCCTCTGAAAACTTTCTTCGTGAACCCAACAACCTCAAAAGACATAGAGGAGGCTAGGCGAGAGTAAATAATCACCTTCAAAGAGACGAGTGAAGCAACCTCGAGCACCAGCAATGGCACGACATACCAGACCAGTAGCCAAGAGCAGAAACAGACCCCGACCAAGATGGACCAGCAAGCAAACCCTAAATAGATCCCTGAAAAACAACACAACCCTGGATGAGTACCTGCACATCAGAAACGGCAAAAACTGCTCTACTGTATTCATATTCAGAAATATTGAGCAGCCATCTTTTGAAGTTCATAGTAACAAAAATACTCATGGGAATAAAGTAAATGGAATTGATCTATGAACTATAAGATACCAGGTAGCCGTACCATTGTATAACACCAATTTATGAACCCTCAAATATCATGAAACACTATGGACAAAAGCTATGAGAAAATTACTGCTTTGCAGAAACAGCCAGCAACTTGTTTTTATCGTCACGGCTAAACGGCTGAACCAAATTGAGTGAATGACCACTCAACACGATCGTGGGAACAACACCTACAAAACATTCCACATGCTCCTCCTCTCATTTTGTCATTTAGGAACTCGAAATCGCTGATTTCTGAATCTGAATACCTAAGAACAGCAGCAACAATGATTCCCAGCAACTTGTTTTTATCGCCACGGCTAAACGGCTGAACCAAATTGAGTGAATGACCACTCAAAACGATCGTGAGAACAACACCTACAAAACATTCCACATGCTCCTCCTCTCATTTTGCCATCTAGGAACT
>NC_057812.1:26620982-26629383 GCF_018294505.1 Triticum aestivum
TCACCTAGGGCTCCTAATCCTAGCCCTATTCTCCAAGAATCATCACTTATAGAGGATAAGAGCTCATAGATGATGGGGAATCTCACCTTTATGATCAAATCACAAATATTTGGTGAAGGGGGAAGTTGGGGAAGCTTTCTTGTTCTCCTCTTCTTGTGCCCTCTTCTTCTTCCTCCAGATCAGGTCCAGGATGCCTTTGAAGGTGGGGGAGGGAGTGGTGCAGCAACGAGGGACATGGGGAGGAGTGGGGAGGGAAGGGAGGAGGGAGTAGGCTGGCTGGAGAGGTGTGGGAGGTGGCGTGGAGGAGGAGAGAACGCGACGGCGAGCGGAGGCGGCGGCGGCGGCGCACCAAGGGGGCGTGGTGGAGGAGAGGACGCGACGGCGAGCGAAGGCGGCGGTGGCGGCGGCGGCGTGGCAGGGACCGTGCCAGCGCGGGGTCAGGGTTCAAGAGAGGGAGAGGAGGAGATGCGACGCGAGAGTGCGGAAGGGAGCGACGGCTAGGCTCTTAGCCCTTGCTATTGGATATTTTCCTAACCACGTGAAATGTCTAAAATACCCTCGGTGGCCACCCAATTTTACAGGCGGTGGCACGACCTGGAGGGCGCCGACGAACCGCACTAGCCACACTCGCAGCCATAGACGCTGACCGACGCGGCCCACCAGCCAGGGTCCCCACATGTCAGCGAGGCAGTAAAGTAATTCCGGAGTAAGAAAAGTCAGTAAGAAAAATCGAATGGAGGCTACTATTCATCACTATTCATTGTAGCGGTGATCCGGGCTTGATCCGACGGCTGAGGTCATCCGAAGGCGAGATCCTACGGTCCATAATGCATCAAAGGAAGATCCGACGGCCAGGAATCCCGAGCGGGAAGAAGCATGGGTGTCCACTGTCTTGCTTGTTTCTGGATGTTATAAATTTATTGTTATTTATTAAATGGAACAGATGAACCTAGCTTGCTAGCTTAGCTACTTTAGGCATCCTTTGCATATCTTAGTCTCCGCATGGAACTTGCGCCTCAATTTTATATGTAGAGATAGATGGACAGACTGATGCTCTACACTTTGGATGTCATTCACGGATAGCATATTTGCAACAAATTATTTAATCCTAGTGTTTGGGGGAACAAAACACATGGGCCAAGAAATCTTTGGCCACAAAAAAGATAATAACTACACTCCATCAACTGCTTGCTGGAATAAGATTCTTAAAGTTATATTCATCTTTGCCGGAAGGCTCTGAGAACCCAAGACCAGATTATTTATTTATTTAGACATTGTTATTTAGTAACTATTGACCTTTTTCTGGCCCACCTCCATCGCCCCACCCTGATCAAAGGACCATGCTGTGTTCTCATTGATGCGCCCGTCAAATGAAACACTCCACTCGACTATTTGTATCTGTATGAACTAATCCTATTCAATGCATTGGTCAAGACGATCGAGAAAGAACATGGAATCAGAGCATAGCAATTATTTTTTACCACGTCTCTCATACCCAGAAACCAGAACATCATGGAAGATACCATGTTAAGGTTCACGGACCTCAAGTTGAGCTTAGATGAAAACAGAGGTCCGGATATTATATACTACAAGGACAATGATGGAGAACTTGTGTCGGGAGGGAGGCATCGGCCATGGGCATGCATGCATATCTAATTGTCCGCGGTACATGGTATACATCCTTGTATCATCCTGTATATTGACGATTGGTTTATTTAATGGCTTTCTCATACCATCATTTCCACTTCTTTGAAGCCTCACTTTAGATGTCCACTCGACACAGTATACATCCTTGTCACCACAAACATGCCAACCCTCCTTCCCTAGCCAACCCTCCTTCCCTAGCTTTGGTAGTTATGAATTTTTGGTAGGATATGAAATACCCGACGAATACGACCAAAAATATCTCATTTTACCCATCTCCACGCACATGAGTCGCCCACATAATGAGCTACCTGGAGCTTGAGCTCTGAACATCATTTCCAGAGTTTGGCCATCTATAAGAATTACTACTATCCAAAATTAAAGATAACTTATACTTCTAGAATAATGTCTATTTTTTGTGAGACAACATAGTCACATAGAAATTAATGCTCAAAGTATTATTTTAAAGATTGGGTCAGTGTTCTAAGAGATCTAGATCTCAGATTGAGTGTCACTATTACATATCCATTGCAAGACATTGATTTGACTGTTGCGACACACAAAACCTTGAAAAAATAGGAGCATATCGTACGCACTAGCCATTTTAGACATAAAAGTATACTACAGTCCATACCACCGCATATATGTGATTTTTTCCCTGCAAAAAAAAGATATTGGAAATATTAAAGTAATGTGCATCTATGATTCCATGAGATTTAAAGGTCATGTTTAATCCACTCCAAATCTTGTTACGAGTGGTAAGTTGCAAAATAAATCAGTGTTTACTTTTTGAGCATAGTAATATTATGTGGTTTCCAAGTTGCCGTATCTTTTGAACCTTTTCACCTTTTGAGCTCTAGGGCACTTGCGCATCTAATTAGCGTGTCCGGGTAGAGAAAGTCATGAAAAGACTGAAAGAAATGCATGCATGATGACGCATGATTAAATTTGTGTCGATCTTATGATATTCTTGAAACTTTAGCTCTAGGGCACTTGCGCACATAACTAATGTGCACTAGTACATAAGATCGGGCAAATACTGAAAGATATGCATGCATGATTGACTAAACAACCTGTGATTGGCCATGCACGATTTCTAGGGATGTGCGACAAGTCCATCAATCAATTTGAAACCAGGGAAAAGAAAAGGAAATGTTACAAAACATGGAAATTATTCATCTTTTCTCTCTAGATGATTTCCTTCAGGGCCAAAGCATTGCCAGTAGCATCTCCAAAGTGGGCCTGTTTCTTTGTTTGTAGTACTAAGGTTATTAATTTATTATTATTTAATAAATCAAACAGATGAACCTAGCTAGCCAGCTTAGGTACTTTAGGATATCTTAGTCATTGCATGGAACTTGCGGGTCAATTCTATATTTAGAGATAGATGGACAGATTGATGCTCTATTCATTGGATTTTACCCATAGATAGTATATGTGCAACAAAATATTTAATTTCTAGTGTTTGTGGGAACAAAACACATGGGCCAAGAAATCATGGGCCACAAAAAAAGATAATAACTACAGTCCATCAACTGGCTAGAATATGATTCTTAAAGTTGTATTCATCTTTGTTTATTTAGACATCATCATAGCATATGCGATAAAGCAAAAACAGTTGAAGCGACATCTCCTCTAGTAACATATTGGCCCGGCCTGCACAAATGCGTTATTATTACAGATGTAGTACAGATGATATTAGAATTTAACAACTGTGATAATGACCATTGGATATCCATTTAATGGCATTATCATATATACCATGTTTTTCTCTTCTTTGAAGACTAACTTGAGACTTGGTCGAACTTTAAAAAGTTTGACTTAGAAAAATCCAAGAACTTCAATTATTTTGGAATGGAGGGAGTATTACAGAATAGTGCACATGATATTAGAATTTAACAACAGTGATATGACGATTGGTTTATTTAATGGCTTTCTCATACCATCTTCTCCACTTCTTTGAAGCCTCACTTTAGATGTCCACTCGACACAGTATACATCCTTGTCGCCACAAACATCCCAACCCTCCTTCCCTAGCTTTGGTAGTTATGCATTTCTGGCAAACCTTCATCTCCCCACCTTGACCAGAAGACCATGTCGTGTTCTCATTGATGCGCCCTTCAAAAATAACACTCCGCTCGACTATTTATTGTGTCTGTCCAAACCTCTTGATTGCAAGTTGTATCTGTATGCACAAAACAGAGTTGTGCCGGGAGAAGGCACCGGCCATGGGCATGCATGCATATCTAATTGTCCGCGGTACACAGGAAGAACACACAAAGTTAACCAGCAATATTAAAAACAAAAGGAGAAGATCAAATCCTGGAAAGCAAAGGCGTCTAGTGCATGGCTGCTTTCCATCGCACGTCCGCCAACCCATGCATTTGGGTGCATTTCGTTTTCTTTCTATATATAGAGCTAGCAGCTACGATACTGAAATCATCAACCATCCCATCAACTCATCAAGCATTGCCCTCAACACGTGAACACAATTAATTAGTCCGTGACCATGAAGGTCTCCACTTTGCAGTCGCTGCTTCTTGTGATCATCTTGTCTAGTTCCTGCAGCCTGAGTGCAAATGCAGGTGCTGGAGATCACCATGAACACAAACATTTCATGGTTGTGCCAACAAGCTCCCTAAAGCACATCCCAGAAGACGCCGCCTGCTCCGGACACAAGGGTAAGATGTTTATAATTAGTGACTAGAGCATATATGTAGATAGTAGTAGCTTCAGCTAATATATGCATGCACGGAGAACAGTGATACCGTCAAACGGCACCGCCTGGGTGCCGATGAACTGCTCGCACGGTCCGTGCTCATCAACATCGTCGAGGGCATCAGAGGATATAGGCATCGATGTCGATGACATGCTTCTGTGGGACCAGCTCCGCACCAGCTACATCCGGACGCAGCTCTCTGCTGATATCGGCAGTGTCGGTGCGGGGATACCAATAATTGCCAGATCTACCACGGTTTCTAACCGGGATTATATGCTGTCTTCGACAGCTTCAGTCGGGACAAACTCAGGGACATCGAACTCGGTGAGAAGGCTTTAGTATGTACTGCTTTAAAATGATTCCATTAATTCTCGACTGACAGAATTTATGGAAAGTATATCAGTGAATGAAACTTAGTGTGCGTATCAATTTAATTAAGATGTTCGTGCGTTTTTTGATTGCTTAGCTACAATGAAAGTGAGGAACGGGTAAGATGGAACCATCTGAAGGTTTAGGAAGTAGATGAGATTTCATCCTAGTAACCGGAAACAAAAAATCCCTATTCAATGAACCATAGCTACCAGATAAAGACAATAAATTAATTTTTATTTTAATATTTTAGTTGTGTGCATCCTCATTCTCTTGACTAGCCCTTCACATAGTGTTGATAGAGACGGTGGGTGTAATTGGTATCGAAAGAATCAATAAACAATAGGAAAATTACAACTGCCCAATCAGACATCAGCAATGATATGGAAGTGTTTATTATAGTCAGCATGATATTCTATTAAATCTGAATCATTTTTAAGATTTTGGATCAACATGCAGTCATGCTATCGCTGCTTCAGTTCATATATAACCAAGGACTTAAAACTGTGGCTTCATGTTGCTAAAATCGTGAACTTCCATGTGACTTCTCACTTCAAACTATGCATTTTTTTTAGCGAAGGGCCTCTACCGTATTACAAATTTATTATTTATATGCAAATTTGGGTAGTTCAGAATGATATTGAAAGTGAAACAAGTGTCAATTCAAACAAAAATGTGCATCGGTAACCGGTTTTACAACTTCTTCTTAAAATTTTAGATCGAAAAATCTGATCAGACTCCGCCCGGCGAGCACCATGCCACTATGAGCCAGACGGTGGTCGTCGACACGAGCAGCGACATCCCCTGGGTGCAGTGTCTCCCGTGCCCCATCCCGCAGTGCCACCTCCAGAAGGATCCCTTCTATGACCCTGCCAAGTCGAGTACGTTCGCACCAATCACATGTGGCTCACCGGCCTGCAAGGTGCTAGGCAGCAGCTACGGCAATGGCTGCTCAACCACCACCGATGAGTGCAAGTACATTGTAAATTATGGCGACGGTAAGGCAACTACCGGGACGTATGTTACTGACACGCTGACGATGTCCCCAACCATTGTGGTGAAGGACTTCCGGTTTGGGTGCAGCCATGCCGTGAGGGGCTCCTTCAGCAACCAGAATGCAGGCATCCTGGCACTCGGCGGCCGTCGCGGGTCGCTTCTACAGCAGACAGCAGAGGCCTATGGTAACGCATTCTCCTACTGCATCCCACAGCCGAGCTCCGCCGGCTTCCTCTCGTTGGGCGGGCCGGTGGAGGCTTCGTTGAAGTTTGCACATACACCTCTCATCAAGAACAAACATACACCAACATTCTACATCGTGCACCTGGAGGCGATCATCGTGGCCGGGAAGCAACTGAGCGTGCCGCCAACAGCTTTTGCCACGGGCGCGGTGATGGATTCTGGCGCAGTCGTCACGCAGCTGCCGCCACCAGTGTACGCTGCACTACGAACAGCGTTCAGAAGCGCCATGGCAGCGTATGGCCCACTGGCGGCACCCGTGCGCAACCTCGACACATGCTACGACTTCACCCGCTTCCCTGAGGTGAAGGTCCCAAAGGTTTCTCTCGTATTCGCTGGCGGCGCCACCTTGGAGCTCGACCCGGCATCCATAATGTTGGATGGCTGCTTGGCGTTCGCGGCCACCCCCGGTGAAGAATCCGTCGGCTTCATCGGCAACGTGCAGCAGCAGACTTACGAGGTTCTCTATGACGTCGGCGGCGGCTCCGTGGGATTCCGCCCTGCTGCGTGCTGATGTGGTAGGTTGCAGGACAACCAATCGTGTGAAATGACCCACTACTATATATTTGAGGTCTACAAGGTACACTACCAGAAAAACTGGGGTTGCCGACGGCCAAATCTATGCCGACGGCCCCCGTCGGCATCGCCGGACATATGCCGACGGCCAAGGATAGGCCGTAGGCGTAGAAAAGCCGTCGGCATACATCCAACTATGCCGACGGGGCCGTCGGCATAGACGAGGCCGTCGGGACCGCCCGAGATACGCCTACGGGGCCCGTCGGCACAGGTCAGGCCGTCGGCATAGCATGGGCCCACCTGCCCGGTCAGCGCTGACCATTTGACGGCGTTGAACCTACGCCGACGGGTGGTAACGGCGGCCGTCGGCATATCTGTGGCAGAGGTATGCCTATGGCGTAGCCGTCGGCATAGGCCCCTCTGCCACGTCAACGATCCGTGTGCCACGCCACGTCATCGATCCGTGTGTGCGCAGGTATGCCGACGGCCTTGCCGTCGGCATATGTTTACTTTACTTAATTTTTAAATTTATCTATGGCAGAGGTATGCCTACGGCACAGCCGTCGGCATATGTTTACTTTACTTAATTTTTAAATTTATCTATGGCAGAGGTATGCCTACGGCACAGCCGTCGGCATAGGCCCCTTCGCCACGTCATTGATCGTTGTGCCACGCCACGTCACCGATCCATGGGACAACCTCCGTGTGTGCACATATATGCCGACGGCCTTGCCGTCGGCATACGTGGGCATTACTTTATTTTTTTATTTTTACTTTGTTTTGTTATTTTTACTTTATTTTAGTTTTTGCTTTTGCATAAGATAATTATGCCTTATCTAAAAAAACCCGATGGTATATCGATTGCCCCCCGTTACGAATGTCGCTATCGCCGTGTCACGGAGGGGGGAAACGGTCGACACGGAAGGAATTCTGGTTGGTGGGGGGGTTCGGGGTGTAGCTATGTCACCGAAACATCGCACGGGTCCCGATGCATATGTGAAAGTGTTCATGCATGCATAGACGCCCGTCTTGGGGCTCCGGGGTGTGCCCCCCTCACGGACGGCGCCGCCGCCGGCACCTGGAGGGGGGAAACGGACGCGTGGGGTCTACACGGAGGGGATCTTGCTGTGGGTCTGGCCCGGATGTTGCTCCAAAGTGTTCCTATGGGCTGACCTAACACAACCGGGTGGGGAGGTCCACTGGTCAAAGCCCGTCCGTGCAAAGTCAAAGGGCTAGATCCCGTGGTCAAACGCTACAGGGTTAGGCGGGACGGGGGCACTGGGGGGTAGCAATGCCACCGGAGCGTCGCACCGGGCCCTCATACATGCGGGGTGGTGTGGTGGCATGTCCGAAGAGGCGGGATGCGTCTCCGGGGCGTGGCCCCCCTCACGGACGGCGATGACACGGTAGTAGACGTTCTGCGGTAACGATGCGGCGTCAATATTACTAAATACTCGGAGCGCGATAAAATCATGAGTTTTTTTGCACGACGCGGGCACATGTGCTATAGGAACGATGGTATTTTTTCATAATTTTTGGTGATGGAGAAGTATCCGAAAAATTCCCTCTACGCGGATTGCCCTTCGCGCGTCTACTGCTGTGGCCGGCGGCCTCCGGGGGCTAGCATGCCGCCAAATCTTGCGTAGGCGGCCTCTCACAAGTCTGGAAGTGTTGTGGCGGTTGAAAACGCCCGGCACGCGCGTCCGGGGTGTGCCCCCCCTCACGGACGGCGCCGCCGCCGGCACCTGGAGGGGGGAAACGGACGCGTGGGGTCTACACGGAGGGGATCTTGCTGTGGGTCTGGCCCGGATGTTGCTCCAAAGTGTTCCTATGGGCTGACCTAACACAACCGGGTGGGGAGGTCCACTGGTCAAAGCCCGTCCGTGCAAAGTCAAAGGGCTAGATCCCGTGGTCAAA